>NC_050474.1:18581115-18845658 GCF_013373865.1 Monomorium pharaonis
AAAATGTAAACGTCATTGCACTTTTACAATAAAAGTAACGAATTTTATCGTTATTTTATAAACGCACAATGCTTTTACGAATTATGATCATTGCGATTAACCAGAACTACTGTAGATTTCGTGAACTGGTCAAATAGTGACATAGACAATTAGATTACTTTAGAAGAAGAAGTCGTCAAAACTTTACAAAGAAATAAAAAAAAAGTAACGAATCGCTACTTTCTTTTCACTTCTTCTAGGAAGTTTTCTAACGCGTTACTTTTATAAAGTAATGTTCCCAACCCCGATCATTAGTAGACCGACAAAGATGCAGCGTCAGACTGAGAGCGACGGATTAACCTCGCGGGCGCCCAACTTACTTTGCGCATAAAGTATCGGTGGCTTCCGAGCACCAAAGCATCGGGGGCTGCATTCCTAATCGCCACCCCGTCACGGGTGCCACTTTTGGGACCGGATGAACCGACGCCGAGTTCCCTTAGGGAAGAGCGCGAATGGAAATTGAATCATATTATCAGTCTCTGCACGATTCCGTCTGCCTGCTCCCGGTTTCCCTTCGCGAAGCAGGGAGACGAACGAGAGAGAAAGAGAGATAGAGAGAGAGGAGATAAACAGATAGAGAAGGAGCGTGATGGGACTCGTGTGTCGTGTCTCGTTATTCCCCGTTACCAGACCGCGCGCACCACGTAGAGGCGATGTTCATTACGGGAAGTGTACGGTGTTCCAGGACGTCTTGGGGCTACGGCTCTCTCCTCTCCTATTTCGAGCGCGCAACGTCTCCCCGCTTTGTCGTATGTTAGATTTACATCTAATGTGAAGAGATTTCGCACACAGTAACTCCTTATTGTGCGCCGCCGCTTCGAGTGGCTTCCATCGAATTGCGATTGTTACCGGCATCAATAAATCAAAATTAATTATGCACGAGTTTAAATATCGGCTGAATCACGTGAACCGTTTTCGAGTTATTATGATATTAATGTGCCCGTTTCTTCGTGCAAAATTAAACCGTGGAAATCTAATCTTATTATAATAACCATAAGCCAGTGTCTTGTGAAATGATATCTCGCTACGTTATTGGACATATTATTGCTTTCACTACTCGTCTGATTATTCGCACAGCTATTCCCATTATTGTTAGAGGAGGAGATGATGTTACGGGATACCTCGACTCATTATACAGCTACATTTTTATATACAGCTTTAATATAATAGTTGTGTCATAATTTTGAATTTAGACTCTAGTTAAGTTTCAAAATATTGATTGTTAATAAAGTTGTTGCATAAAATGTAAATGGATGGTCATAACATCACCATCTCCTCTATTATACTTGTATTTCGCGAATAGTGGAATTTATCTGCACATGCACTCGAGTACATTCCACCTGAGCGTGTAATAAACGTGACTTTCGCTCGGTCTTTTTCCCTCGTCCTCCTCGCGCTCTCTCTCCGTCTCTTCCCCTTTACCATCCGTGTGTCTGACTCTCATGCTCCATTTTCCACTCGTGCCGGATATATTCCGCCTTCGTACCGCTGTCTCGCCCGACGGCTGAGTTCCCGTGCGCCGCGGTCTCCTGCAAATTTTGTAGACAAGCTCTCGGCGGGTTGTGTACACATCCCCCGGATTTAACTCGACGGTTCCGGGACGCGCTCGGAGGGCTCGGACAGGGAGACGTGGCGAAGTGGAAACAGCCGCAGCCACGATTGCGAGCGTCGCGCTCACGATAATTGTTATCGCACCTATACGACGCGAAGAAACCGAAATGCAGCCGACGACGAAGACGATAACAAACGACAGTGCAGTTGACAGCGCGCGCAAGATTCCATGCGACCGCGCAAATGTGATTCAAGTCCGGCGAAGCTTCGATGAGGTTCGGTCCCGCGGGTTACAGATTATTATTATACGAACATATCTTAGATAAAAATGTTTTAATTCTAATTTATCTAGATAAAGGATAAAATTACATATATACTTTTATCCCATCAAAAAAACCTTAAAAAGGTAAAAAAGATACATATACAAGTACATAAACGCGTGCTTTCCAAAATAAATTTGAGATCAATACAGTTAGCCAAGTATATTTTTAAAAAGACTTAAAGAAGTTTAATAAACATCTATTAAAAAATTGCTTAAACGGGCTTGATGATTAAATAATTAAATGATTAAAATCAACCAACGGGATTATAGTGAAGCAACTGGGCGCGCCCGGCTCGTATTTTTTAAGTGAAAGGGACTATCGCTTTGCGGTTTCCTATATCAAAACTGTATAGATATATATATATATATATATATATATATATATATATATATATATATATGTGTGTGTGTGCACGCGTGTGTGTTTAAAAATAGAAGTTTCAGAATTATATTATATATTATATATATAATATATAATTGTACAACAAACTAACAAATGTATTCTGAGTAGAATACATGATATTTGAGTCACTCAGATAATTGGATAGAGATTATTAAATAAGTGATGATCATCCCGATAAACTGAAAAATAAATTTACTTCATATAATTGTGTTGAGAGTATTATTATTTATATTGCAAGCTCAAAAATAGTTAACTTCATATGAATAGTAATGAAGTAAATAAATTTTGTACTTACACCGCAGAATAGATTATTGCTTATTTCGAAAAAATCGCAAGCTGTAAATGCTACTCGACGAAGTTGCAGTTGAATCGAAAAGTCATTGATCTCGTTTCTGACACAATTTTCTTCTAGGTTTTTCCAAAAAAGATTTTTTATGATGACGTAATTCGGATTACGGTTATTACTCCAATTAAAATTTTGCTTGCTGTCTCGATCTTCTAATGGCAGTTGCATCTCTTGACTTGTTTGATTTCTTGTCTCGTATATTAGTTTATCATAATTCATAGGTTTACGTTTCAGTACAATTGCGCATATAATTATTCCAATCTTGTCAGATTCTTGACGTGCAAGTGTGCAAATCCAGCACATTAAACCAAATTGCATGATACATAAAATACAAACAATATTATATATTAATATAAAATAGTAGTAATTATAACTAAGTTTCTTGACGACAAATAAGTAAATTCTGAATAGTATAGCCCCAACCATAATGAAGCAGTGTGTCGAATAGAGAAGGAGATTAAGGCCGTAAATTTCGTTTACCATGATGACAAGATCACAAATATCTGCATTACAAAATTTATGATTCAAAGTTACGTTTTAAAGTTATTACAATTTCTTCATAAATTGTATAAAATAATATCTTACATTAAATAATATCTTAAATTTCATTATATAAATATAATATTTGCAAAAACTTACCGTAATGCATTTCTCTGATACGTTTAATCTTGAGCGCGATCCATGGCGCATTGAATAATTTATCTAACTGGCCGATCAATTTATTTATCACTTGAAATCTATAATATAGCACATAGACAACAATATCGAAAACAAAACTGTTGATTAATGACTGGGCGAACATGTACCAAAACAACAACATGGATGCAGAAATGTTCTGTAAACTTATAAAACAATACAGAATATATACAATCAGCAATAAAAGGCTGCAAATGATAGTCGCAGAAATTGCTACTACTTCCGCGTTTTTTATTGGCTGATTATTAATCTGTGTTTCTCTCTTGATCTTTTGATCGAGCTCCTTTATTTTATCCATTAGCTTTGACCACTTGTTATACTGCCTGATTCCGTGATAAATATAGTAATACGCCGATGCGTAACATATCACTCTATCCATAAAATATGTAATCGAGAACACGTGGTTGTGGAAATTAGTGATGATAAAAAAATTAAAGAGGTCAATCACATTGTATACTAAGCTGACCGAACACATAGCCAGATGAACAATACGTATGATTATGGTCATAGTCTTTGAACACTTTCGCGGTCGTGCAACGCCGACGCCCAGTAACCAGGAGATGTACGATATTGGACGTAAAATATGCTCTATGGATGAAATGTCTTTTAGTGGCATATGGATCTCTTCCATTTTCGCCTCTTATTTTCTTGTTAATCGACGCTTTGTAAATGAGTACGACTGCTGATTACATTCACGAGACAGAATATTTTGTAGAAAGAATAGTGTAAAGCTTTTTTAGAAACAAAACACTTTTACAAGCGCGCGCCCTGAATTCTCCTTCATACTTCACGTAACAATAAAAGACGACATAGTACTTGTGCAATTCTGCAAGTGCAATGCACAATTAGATTATGTTTAGCGATTAATTGTTTTTTTTTTTCTATAAACGCAGTTTTTATAAATTTTATAGATCTGATAAAATATATTTTACGATGGCAATGTACAAACATATGATCATTAATATCAGCTAGATAAGAAACAGATAGAAAAAGTGAAATGCCTTTTTCAAGTGCTATATTATTATTTTAATTAAACGTTAAACATTAAAAAAGTAACTTTTTAATATTGCAATAATTTAAATATTTAAATTATCTTCAACCGTATGCTTAATAATGGTTATTACGTAAGTTAATGACTATTTTTTATATTTTCCTCTTTATGAAAGGAACTATCACTTTGCGGTTTCCTATATCAAAACTATATATATATATGCGCGCACGCATGTGTATGCGTGTTTAAAAATAGAAATTTTAGAATTATATATTATATATATTACATTATGTATATAAAAATTGTACAATAAACTCATAAATGTATCCTTCAGGACAAGTAGAAAATATGATATTATTTTCGGATCACTCAGAGAATTGAATATAGATTATTAAATAAGTGATGATCACTCCGATAAACTGAAAAATAAATGCACTTTATTTAATTGTGTCGAGACCTATTGTTTACATTGCTAGCTTGAAAATAGCTAACTTTACATGAATAGTAATAAAGTAAATAAATTTTGTACTTACACCGCAGAACAGATTATTGCTTATTTCGAAGAAATAGCAGGCTGTAAATGCTACTCGACGAAGTTGCAGTTGAATCGAAAAGTCATTGATCTCGTTTCTGACACAATTTTCTTCCAAATTTTTCAAAAAAAAATTTTCTATGACGACGTAATTCCAATTATGGTTACTACTCCAATTAGAATTTTGCACCTCTAGAAATGTTTGATTTATTGTCTCGTGTAATTTTTCATGATTTACAGGTTTGCGTTTCAGTATAATCGCGCATATAATTATCCCAGTCTTATCGGATTCTTGACGCGCAAGCGTACAAATCCAGCACATTAAACCAAATTGCACGAGATACAAAATGCAAACAATACTATTTATCAATATATAATAGCAGTAATTATAGGGTTCCTTCAGGACAAGTAGATAGATTCTAAATAGTGTAGCCTCGACTGCAGTAAAGCAGTTTGCAGAACAGAGAAGGAGCTGAAGACCGTGAATTTCATTTATCATGATGACGAGATCACAAATATCTGTATTATAAAATTTACTATTCAACTACGTTATTACAATTTCTTCATAGGCTGTATTAAATTATATCTTGCACCACATAGAATAATCAAATCACAATATAAAAAATATTATTTGCATAAACTCACCGTAATGCAATTCTCTCATACGTTTAATCTTGAGCGCGGCCCATGACGCATTAAATAGCTTATCCAACTGGCCGATTAATTTATTTATCGTTTGAAATCTGTAATATAGCACATAGACAACAACATCGAAGACGAAACTGTTGACAAGTGACTGGGCTAACACGTAGAAAAGCAACAACTCGGTTGCGTAAATGTTCCGTGAATCTATACAATAACGCACAACAGGTATGATCAGCAATAAAAGACAGCAAACGGTAGTCGCGAGAATTGCTATTACTTCCACATTTCTTATTGGTTGATCATTAATCTGTGTTTCTTTCCTGATCTTCTGATCGAGCCCCTTTATTTTGTCGATTAGCTTTGACCACTTGTCATACTGCCTGATTCCGTGATAAATGTAGTAATACGCCGACACGTAGCACATCATTCTGTCCATAAAATACGTGATCAAAAACATGTGATTGTATAATTTGTTGATGCTAACGTAATTGAAAAGGTCAATCGCGTTGCACACCATGCTGACCGAACACATGACCAGATGAACGATACGTATAATTATCGTCATAGTCTTTGAAAACTTTCGCGGTCGTGCAACGCCGACGCCCAGTAACCAAGAGATGTACGATATTGGACGTAAGGTATGCTCTATCGATGGAATGTCGTCTACTGGCACGAAGATTTTTTTCATTTTCACCTCTTGTTCTTTTTTTTTGCTAATCGACGCTTTGTAAATGAGGCCAACTGTTAATTACACTCTCGAGACAAAATATTTTGTAAAAAAGATAGTGCAAAGCTTTTTTTGGAAGCGAAACACTTTTACAAGTGTGTCAGAATTCTCCTTGATACTTCACATAACAATAAAAGGCGACACATTACTTGTGCAATTCTGCAATATTAGATTACGTTTAGCGATTAGTTGTTCTTTTTTCTATAAACGCAGTTTTTATGAATTTTATCGATCTGATAAAATATATATTACGTTTGTAATGTACATACAAACACATGGTCATTAATATTAGTTAGATAAAAAACAGGTAGAAAAAGTGAAATGCATTTTTAAAGTGCTATATTATTATTTTAATTAAACATTAAACATTAAAAGAGTAAATTTAATATTGCAATAATTTAAATATTTACATTATCTTCTACCACATGCTTAATAATGGTTATTACGTAAGTTAATGACTGAAATTTTTTATATTTTCCTCTTTATGAAAGGGACTATCATTTTGCGATTTCTCATATCAAAACTCTCTCTCTCTCTCTCTCTCTCTCTCTTTCTAAACATATATATATATTATATTATGTATATAAAACATAATTGTACAATAAACTAATAAATGTATCTTGAGTAGAATATATGATATTATATTCGGGTCACTCAGAGAATTGAATAGAGAATATTAAATAAGTGATGATCACTCCGATAAACTGAAAAATAAATTCACTTTATTTAATTGTGTCCAGACTTATTGTTTACATTGCTAGCTTAAAAATAGCTAATTTTACATAAATAGTAATAAAGTAAATAAATTTTGTACTTACACCGCAGAATATTTTATTGCTTATTTCGAAGAAATCGCAGGCTGTAAATGCTACACGACGAAGTTGCAGTTGAATCGAAAAGTCATTGATCTCGTTTCTGACACAATTTTCTTCCAAGATTTTCCGAAAAAAATTTTCTATGACGACGTAATTCCAATTATGGTTACTACTCCAATTAGAATTTTGTACCTCTAGAATTGTTTGATTTCTTGTCTCGTGTATTTTATCATGATTCACAGGTTTGCGTTTCAGTATCGCGCATATAATTATCCCAGTCTTGTCTGATTCTTGACGCGCAAGGGTACAAATCCAGCACATTAAACCAAATTGCACGAGATACAATATGCAAACAATACTATTTATCAATATATAATAGCCGTAATTATAGATGGGTTCCTTCACGTCAAATAGGTAGATTCTGAATAGTGTAGCCTCGACTGTAGTGAAGCAGTTTGCTGAACAGAGGAGAAGCTGAAGACCGTGAATTTCGTTTATCATGATGACGAGATCACAAATATCTGTATTATAAAATTTACTATTCAACTACGTTGTTACAATTTCTTCATAAGGATTAAATTATATCTTGCACCACATAAAATAATCAAATCACAATATAAAAAATGTTGTTTGCATAAACTCACCGTAATGCAATTCTCTGATACGTTTAATCTTGAGCGCGGTCCATGACGCATTAAATAGCTTATCCAACTGGCCGATTAATTTATTTATCGCTTGAAATCTGTAATATAGCACATAGACAACAATATCGAAGACGAAACTGTTAACAAGTGACTGTGCTAACATGTAGTAAAACAACAACTCGGTTGTGTAAATGTTCTGTGAATATATAAAGCAATACAAGGTGTGTACGATCAGCAACAATGGACAGCAAGCAAAAGTCACGAGAATCGCTACTACTTCTGTCTTCTTTACTGGCTGGTCCATAATGTATGTTTCTCTCCTGATTTTTTCATCGAGCTCCTTTATTTTGTCGATTAGCTTTGACCACTTGTCATACTGCCTGATTCCGTGATAAATGTAGTAATACGCCGACACGTAGCACACCACACTGTCCATAAAATATATGAACAAGTACATGTGATTGTATAATTTGTTGATGCTAACGTAATTGAAGAAGTCAATCACGTTGCACACCGTGCTGACCGAACACATGACCAGATGAACGATACGTATAATTATCGTCATAGTCTTTGAACACTTTCGCGGTCGTGCAACGCCGACTCCCAGTAACCAGGAGATGTACGATATCGGACGTAAGATATGCTCTATCGATGAAGTGTCCTTTACTGGCACATGGATCTCTTCCATTTCCACCTCTTATTTTCTTGTTAATCGACGCTTTGTGAATGAGTACGACTGCTGATTACATTCACGAGACAGAATATTTTGTAGAAAGAATAGTGTAAAGCTTTTTTAGCAGTAAAACATTTTTACAAGCGCGCGCCCTGAATTCTCCTTGATACTTCACGTAACAATAAAAGACGACATTACTTGTGCAATTCTGCAATATTAGATTACATTTAGCGATTAGTTGTTTTTTTTCTGTAAATGTAGTTTTTATGAATTTTATAGATCTGATAAAATATATATTACGTTTGCAATGTACAAACACATGGTCATTAATATCAGCTAGATAAAAGACAGATAGAAAAATTGAAATGCATTTTTAAAGTGTTAGATTATTATTTTAATTAAACATTAAACATTAAAAAGGTAACTTTTTAATATTGCAATAATATAAATATTTAAATTATCTTCTACCGTATGCTTAATGGTCATTACATAAGTTAATAATTATTTTTTACGTTTTCCTCCTTATAAAAAAGATAATGACTTTGCAATTTTCCACGCAAAACAACATATATATATAAATTATTCATTATTAACAATAAATTTAATGAATAAAAAGAATTCTATAAACGACATTTTTTTTGACACTTAATATTCACATATTATAAAATTATTTTTTATAATATACATATATACAAAATATTTTTCGAAATAAATATTTAGTATTGGCCAAATAGGGTAAGACTTTTCAAAAAATCTAGTACTCCGATCGAAATAATAATTGGATACATCATTTCGTCGATTTATTCAATGGAAATTTTTCTCTGCGTGGTTTTTGGATAATTTTTATATTACGTTACTACTTTCTGATCTGCTATATTTATTTAACGTGTCTTTGGTCTCCCGCAATTCTATACTCTTCTACTAGAAGTTACTTTTTTTAATGACAGAACACGAAGTATTCCAACGATATTATGTTGAGAGTAAAAAAACCCTCATCAATCTTCTCGCGCGGAATCCAACCTCTTCTTTTCCACCTTATCGGCAGCTCTCCTTCTCTCACTTTGGATTTCGTGAAACGAGCTTCGTTCTTGTTTCCGTGATGATACGTTTCCGTGACGCACCGTTCGTCCTAAAATCCTTTCGACTTCGGCGCGATCTTAGCATTGTCCTGCGCGAAGCTCGCCTCGTAAAACCCCAGAAATGGCCGTCACCGTCGGATCGACGTCGGATGAGCAACGATATCCAACAAGATATCCGAATCGAACCGACTCACGCGACGAATCCGGAGAAGCGGACGTGGCGTTCGTGCAAGAAATGCAATTTAGAGCGAGACGTGTGTTTTTTTCTGTATGTACACGACGTAAAAAAAACAGTAGAAAAAGAAAGAGAGAGAGAGAGAGAGAACTGCGAGAACGAGCGGACGCCGAATGCGAAAAATTTCCAGGAATGTACCAAACGTATTTTAACCTAAATGGAGGGTAACATTCTAACAAGAATACCACGTTATTCGTTCGAGTTTCCCATGACCGCAGGGTTGTATCCAGGGCTATACCCAAGCTATTTTGCGCTATCAATTAGTTGAGAGTTAGCGATATATTGAGTCCTAACTTCGCTTAATGCTCAAAGCAACCAAAAGCGGTAATAGCAAACGACGAAACGTAAACTGGCGCAATCGAATGGCTTGCGGAAACGTTTATCCGTGTAATTCGCTAAATTTTCGCATATTCACTGAAATCCCATTGCTAAGCTGTAATTATTTTTTAGTAACTTAACGATTTCTCTCGTCAACGCGTTCTTTGTAACCGTGAAAAATACTTTATTTAACGTTTGTTAAAATTTTTATGTACCCTAATTTTTAAAATACTCGAATATTAATTTAACACAACATGATGGTGTTATTTAAATATTTTACGTTAAATGTCAACACGTCTTAATATTTAACAAATAATGTAAAAGAAGTGTGCAGTTTTAAATTCTAAAATGTAATAATAGATGAAATAAATTAATTTCACGTACTATAAATATTAATCCTACTGAATAAATATATTTCTAAAATTTATTTCCAAATTATGTCAAGGTATTTTTTGTATAAATTTTCTATTTAATATTTATGTCACTTTATGATCAAAATATTCACTTTGCATTAACACAAAACTTCTAATGGACATATGAAAAATTTAAATTTTCGAATTGCATATAAATCTGAAAAATCTATCAAATAATGAATGTTAAAGAATTAATTGTACGTAATAAACTATGTGCAAAATTTTAACAATTAACGTCATTTCGATAACGAGTTTTAGAATGATGAGAGGTAGGACAACAGAAGAAAAAACTCTGTATTTTGTAACACTGCATTGGTTATACTTCCAAATTAAAAAATATCGATGGCCACAGTCGTTGGGAAGATGCAGATACAGGAGTACGATAAATCGAAATTTAACCATCGCGACCGTGCGGAAACGGCGGCACCGAAAATCCGCGCGGCTCATCGCGCGCGCTTTATTAACTTCGCACAATGCACGGGCAGACGTTAATTTTGTCGAGCGTGTAACAGATAGCCAGCGGCGCACTAAACACCCGTGAATTCGTGATTAATGCGCGGCGCAGAGGACACCGGCGTCACAGGGTGTCAAGGAAAAGGATTTCTGGCAGCGAAGATCGATTCACATTAAAATTGAATATGCATGAATTTGCTAATGCTCTCGCTTATTTGCTACAAATTTTCATTAATAAATTAAATATAACTTGAGTATAAGAAAAAAATGTATTTGCTCGTAATAATAACGTTTTTTAATAACTCCCTCCCTAATTTTTATCAAAATAGATCTAATGAATTTTTCTTTCTTTTTCCTTCACTTAAATAATATAACATTGATTGACATAAAAATTATGCCAATTATTAACTACGTGTTCGTACACTGTAAAAAATTTCTGTAAAATTACAACTATAATAGTGAGTAATTTTGAGACCAACTATAATAGTTGTAAATTTTCTCGTCTCTATAATTTTGCAGTATACAAGTAAAAATAATTTAATATGTCATAAATTTGCTTACAGTGTACACACAAGCGTAAAAAAACAAGTTAAGAAATGATTGCGAAATTTATATACAAAATTACATACACATAAAAATTTACAACTATTATAGTTGGTCTCAAAAAATTACCCACTATTATAATTGTAATTTTAGAAAAAATTTTTTACAGTGTAGATAAAGGAACGACTTTAGGTCGATATCGTGAAAGAATCGCGAGAGAGAAGTCATAACGTTAATATACCTCGACGTACAACAGCTGTTTGTCAGATTAATTGTACTGAAATTTTGTTTAATTAGCGAGCTCCTCACCACTTATTACTCATTGTTTACCACGCGCCCATGTGCGTGCGGCCTAACGCGAGACATTAATGCCCGACGGATTATTACCGCGCGATAAATTACAGTTGTTCCGTGCCGCGCGACACGATGGCTTCCCTTTAACGTACGGGCAGCAACGCCGCGCGATTTAATGGCTATCCGATTCCAGCACGAGCATTCCGTTTATTTATTCGCGCGCGGCGACATTGTTCCTCCTCCTCTTTACTCGGTTAGTCCCGGAGATCGGGATACCTCCGAATCCGGGATTTTCGCGAGAAAAAGGTTTTCCCGCTCCGCGGGAAAACAAAGGGCCGTAAGTGTGCGCTCGACGGAATCTGTTGCCCTCGAGAAATCGTTTCTCACGAACAAGTAAAAAAATTAATGATACCAATTTAAAGGGCGAATAATAATTCATGGTCTGCCCTGAGTTTGCAGCTGCGAATGTCGATTGAAAAGTACAGCTTAATAATTCCGTGACGAGGGAAAAAAAAACGAAGAACGTACTACTACTTCCGTTCACCGGATTATTATCGGTCAAGCGACAGAGGAGAAGAGGGGGAAAGTGAGCAGCCACTTCCGGAATCATGGATGGAGGGGGGGGAGAGAAAAAAAGTTACGAGACTTATCGATCAGAGTTTTGCTTCGGTAACTTCTCAGACAAATTGGCCAGCGGGAAGAATTAATGACGCCGCCGCCGCCGCCGCCCGGCGCGGTGCGGAAACGCGAGACAATAAAGCGATGCGGAACTTTGTTTGATGTATAAATAATGGAGGATAGATCCAATTACTTGTTACAGGAACTGTAATAAAGTAACGTTGTGTAGTAAGAGGTAAAATTTATAACTTATAATCGCGAGACTAAACACGCGATTTCTTTCGTCGGTTTTTCCTCTTTTTTCCCCCATGGATCTGCTTTATCGGGAAAATCCTTTAATCCAATGGCTTAAGATGATTCTTAGAATTTTTATTACAAGGGGAAATTGAGAGGAGCTCAAGCTCCGCGCGCTCTCTGCATCGGGGCGAATCTCTATCTCTCGGGGAAAGTCGGGACATCGTTACGACGCCCCAAAAATTTGTATACTCCTACCTCTTTCTTCCGACTCTCTTTTGTGTAGCAAGCAAAGTTCTTATCGCGCAGCCACTTTCGACGTGACTGTCGCCCCTCGTTAATTACCGAAGGGGGATACCCGCGCCCACTGAGTTTTCCTTCTTGGCACCGGAATCGGGGGGGGAGGGGGAGGAGAGCCACATATATATATATAGAGCGCCGTTGATGTACGGTGGATTAGGTGGCGAGCGATAAATTACGAGGGACGGTTCTCACGGTGGTTACAGCCGCCGATGAAACGAAAGGCAGCGGCGACGATGGCGGCGCACGCGGTCGAAACAAGTCAGTCGCGCGTGTCTCGGGGCCCGAGCGAAAATGTCACGGGAGCGCGTTAATCCCATCCCGGCGTATGATTCAATTCCGGTTTAACCTCGTTATCCGGCGGCTACGTTTGCTCGTTAAACACGACAGGAACGAGTCCGCGACTTACGGAACGAATCATAAACACGCGCGCCCGCCGGACTCGGCTTCTCGAATCGCCCTCCTCTCCGCTTCCTCTCCAAACGGACGAGAGGGCGAGCCATTTTCCCCCCCTCTTTTTCTCGACCTGTCTCTAACGCATGAAGTTTTATTCGTCATAAATTTTATTCATTTCGCGCGAAAAGCCAGGCGCATCGGTTTGTCTCAATTAGGACGGGAAATGACACGGCTTTTGAATAAAGAGCGCGAGAAAAATATAAATTGCGTATATAATCAGTGAGAAATGCTTTTAATAATTATTATTGATATATAATTTAAACTAATTTTGTAATTCTTATAACGACACTATAATATCTATAACTGTCGTTAAAAGTTACAGAATAGGTCTGTAAATCTAATAGTTAATTAGATTTATTCCACGCTCCGCGTGAAAAAGTACGCGGTTTTATTAACGGGGAAAAAAAACAAAGTAACTAACACATTGAAAAAAGAGTGGTAATAAGCTTTGGTAAAATAATTTCAAAAATTAAATGTTTAGTTAACAGAAAAAAAATATTCAGTAGAGGAAATCAATACTGGTAATATCACTTTGTTTTCGGGTAGCATTTTTTAAACAAAAATTAAAAGTCAAATTTGGAAAAACAAATGTAAATTAGGAAGTGTCGTTTATTGTAGCAGTTTTCATAATACTGTTTCATATTTTGCAATGATTAATGTTTTCGCAACGTAACCAAAAATAAACCTCTGAGAAATTAAGTAAATTAGATCTTTCTTTCAAATATTCAAATGTTAATATTATATTAACAGTAACCAAATCAATTAAGGTAAACAGTTACTAAGCGATTACTACATATTTTATATTAACCGAATATTTGTGATTGCAAGTAGGAAATTATTTCGTCAAAGATTAGTAACTGTCATTTAGACTAAATTATTGTCAATCTCTTTTTTTTTTTCAGCGCAGCAAAGGTTATCTCAGTTTTCTAATTACAATTATACGTAATAATTGTAAAAAGATAGCTATTTGGAACAAAGATGCGATTGAAGTTGTGAATTTAGATAGGATTAAAACAACACCCGCGCTGCAATTCACGCCGCATCCAAGTATGCCCTCTTCCTCGCTGCGAATATGGAAATTCAATTACATTACCTTACTTAGAGAACTACCGCGCCGGATTTACTGCCGGCGCGCATTCATTCTGCCTTCCGTAAAGAGAACGTGGAAAAACGTCGGAATCACCGTCATTCGCATATTGAAGTATCGCAAATGTGATTGCGAACGACGTTGAACGAGAAGCGGCGACGACAACGACGATGACGACAATGAGACCCACCCGAGAAAGCGGCGCGGGATGGGTTTATCAAAACCTTCGATCACCGGCAAATGGGATCGAGAATGGAGGCGCTTGTACATACACAGCGGCGACACACAACGAAGAGGGAAACGAGACACAGAGAAAAAAAGAAAGAGAGAGAGAGAGAGAGAAAGAGAGAGTGAGGAAGAGAACGAAAGAGAGAGAAGGAATCTTGGGAAAGAGGAACTGCAACGCAACGATCGCTGAAACTTTTAGCAATCTATCTCAGAAACTCACCTCCTATAGCGGATCTTCGACTCTACGTGTTTCTGCGGGGTATATCAGAAAGTGTGGGGATATATTTCGCGGCGGAGAGATTTAGAATCGTTCTCGCCTTAGGGGAAATTAGATTAGGGGCCATGATTCGCGACTCGGTTTCTCAATTTACCACCGCAATTACCTTGAAAATTAAATGTCACATCGAATTGTCCGATGTGAATCGACGTCCGCTTGAAGCTGACCGGACGATAAAGTGTCGCTCTCCACTCACACATTGTGCGAAAGTTTTTTAATTTCACCTATAGGAATCCCCCGTGTAGCTTTTAATATTAAATAAACCCCCCGTTAATTGAGTTTGAGTGGGAAAAGTTGTCTAAAAATTTCGTGCTGTTTGCCGAAAGCGTCTCCGTATACATGTTGCATTTTCGGCGAGCCGTGAAAATAAGCGGCCCGCCGATGCAACGTGTGTGGGGACGCCTTCCTCCCGCACTCCCTCCCGCTTCCACTCCCCTCCCCCGCAGATTTTAATTATGCGACCACGTCGACCGCGTTTCAGCCGGGTTGACAGAGTAAATACGGCAGGCTTAAAACTTCATGGATCGCCCATTCGTTGATGCAGGCGCTGATTATGGTGGTTGAGAAAGCTCTTTGTAAAGCGCGGATTGATTAAAAATTTCACGCGTGATGATCTAATCCCAGGGGGGCGGTAGAAGAAGGGGGGGAGGGAGGGCGATGTTTGTTTCAGGGAGAGGCACCTCGCACCTTTTCAATCGCCGCGGAGATAGAAACGATTTAAAACATCTGCAAACCGAAGTAGCAAAGGGAGTGTTTACGAGCGTTAATAATAATAAACTGAAGAACGTGGGGGGTGGGAAGGGGGGGAATGCAATCCTCACAAGATCGCGCGAATATGGCTCGAGATTAAATTTTCTTACTTGCTACGGGATATACTTTCTCCGCTATCCGTAGACGGTGAGCTCGTAGCTTACGGATGTAATGCATTAAAGGATCAAGAGTAATATTAAAGAGCTAAATGCTTTTCTGCAATAACGCAATAATTTTCGCAGACAGAGAGAGAGGGAGGGGGGGAGGGAGAGACATTCATGGGCGCAACTGCGTTGCATCTCAGCTATCGCAAAAATTTCACAATATCCTATTTTAATTTCCGCAAAAGCTCGCGGGTCTATACATCAATTTGAACGCGGAACGCTTTATTTCCCACGTCAAGATGCGATTGCGGCGGAAAATCAATTGATATTTTTCTTCTTGACAGGTCGAGCGATATTTGATATTCGTGAAGTTCGTTCGTTCGTTCCTTCGTTCGTTCGTTGCGCTATATTGATATTAAAAATCCACTCGAGTGAAATTACGAGGGACGGAGGATTTAAGAAACTTCGACTCGCGGACCATCGGAGCGGACGAGTCAACTTTCGCATTATCGAAATTAAATCATGAACTTTAAATAGTATGTTCTAACGGCCGCGAGGCGCGAGGAAGAGTTATATCCCGAAGAAAATTCGTCGGTGCATGCTCGAAAGCGCGGGATCAAAAGCGCAATTTCGCTCGCGGGCGAAACAAGTTCGCCGCTTTTACGTTCCCGCGGAAACAGTCCGACTCCGATGGCCAATAAAGGGCCACGTCGAACTTTCATAGAACCCCCCCCCCCCACTCCGCTCCCTTCCCTCGTAACGCCAATGAAAGTTGCGACGTAAATATGATTTAACGCTGCGGAGGATCGTGGACCTCTCTATCTTTTGCGCGCTGGAATCCCCTCGCGGGGAAATATCGCGCCGCGATTAATCAAATATGCTAATGGCTTAACTTCCAATTCAGCTTTTGACGATAAAGCATCGGGCGAATATATAGATTCATCGAAATACCGTGTGGGGATAAAAAAAGTGATAAATATATACGTGAGGGATAACGGAACATATTAAAAATATTTCAATGCCGATTGCGATAAAATTGCGAGTGGTTATGAAATTTGCTACAATTGCCGTCGCGATCTTGAAGCTTCTCTACCGACAGCTACAGCTGCGCTTGCGGTTTTCGTCTTCGGATTCTCGTAACCGCGGTTCTCGTCACTAAGAAGGCAAGTTAACAGCCGCGCTGACCTGACCATACAGCGGGCGGGAGATAAAAAGAGCGGTTAATCCGCTCGAAGCTCTTTCCGCGGTAATAATGACACAGGATAAACTCACCGTCATCAGTTCGTGGCCTGCGAAGGGGATGGAAACCATAATGCAAACCAGCGGCGAACCGCGTCGTGAGTTTGGCGTTGCCGCGGCGATTACCAAGCTGCCGGTGAGCTTTCAGGTTGAAAAAGCTCTCTGCAAACAGAAAGAAAAGTAAAATAGCCGAGGGAAAGTGAGGCGCGACAAAGAGACCGTCTATTTTTGCCCTTTTTTCTCTCTCTCTCCCTCTCTCTCTCTCTCTCTCTCTCTCTTTCTGCGCCAAACGGCAAGAAATTAATTGGCGAGAACGCGTGTCCGAAAATAAAAAAGTTATATCGCAAAAAAAAGAACGGGGGGAGAAGAGAAGAGGGGAGGAAGGAAGAAGCGGGCCTGCATCCGGGAGGAATGGAAATGTTCGGGTCGGCGTTTTTCCGGGGCAATCTCGTTAAGGAGCCTCCGGAGCCTTGTTTCTTTTCCGATCGCGGTACAAACGGGATTACGTAAATCCGATTTACTAATTACGCGCGCCCGACCAGTTTCCTCATTAAGGCGATGCCTTTAATGGCACCTCAACGCCTTCCCGGCCGTTACGCGCCGTTGATTTTATTTCTCGCTGCAAACGATATACCACGTGCCCCTCGCGTCCCTTGGAGAAGCTTTCATGAACTCGCGAAAGATGCGTATACGAGCTTCGGTTATTGCATCTCGCTATACTTTGCGAATACGGAAACAAAGGAAATTAATAGACGAAAGTCTGCCGGGCGCGCGATAAATTACACGAAGGGGATGAGCGCGTCGCGATATGTCGGTCTTACGTTGGCGACAACTCGATTCGCCGAAATTGCCTCGAATTTATATTACGCAACTTGTAATTTGTCTTGCAAAAGTGCACACGTTTTATGGAGATCGAAAAATACGAGCGCTACTCGCTTCTATGTTAATCAGAACGGGAAAGCCGTAAGCTTCGTTACGCTCGGTCGGTTTCATCGGGGGCTTTGAGGAAAAATAAAACAACCCCGGCGCGTAGGTGCAGCCTCGAAGGAGAACCGGCTGGGGGAAATTAAAGAGACACCTTCCCTCCGCAACAACGTGTTTTAAGTCAAGCACCTCATTTACGATCCAAGTTCGCGCGATGGCGCGGGATAGTAACTATATAACGCACTTTGAGATGATGTAACCCTCGAGGGCGACTAAAGGGCTCCCTCGTTCTCGCGCTCGCTTATGCCACGTATATACCGAGCCTGTTTACGGTGCGCGCGATGCACTTTGCACGCGAGGGGAAAAAAAAAGAAGGAAGACAATTTTATCGTTAATGGATCGAGCGAAGGGAGACGACGGGGGTAGGGGGGAGCAGGCGGAAGATCCCGGTGGGTAGGAGAAAACTACAAGTTTCATCCCCTGCACCGGAGGGCGCGTAAGAGGGGGGGGGGGATTACATATTTCATCGGTCGGTTGACGGCAAGTAGGACAGCTTTATTCCACGGCGTTCTTCTTATGCGCGCGCCATATTGCCTCGGGCTCGATCAAAGCGACGAGAGGGGGGCGGGGAAGGGGGCGAGAGGGAGTAAGAGAACCGAACTCCTGTAAAGGGCGCTTTACTTCCTTACGCACAGATACGCGGGGGCGTAATATCTGTGTGAAATAACGCTTACCGGTTTCGCGACGAGAATTCGTTCTCCGCGCGAGATTCAGCGGGCGGATAACGTTTTTCTGCGGACTGTTAAATGTTCCCGCGGAGTCGCGCGACGAGCTCGTGCCACGATCTCGAGGTGATTTCCTTCGGTATTTCTGGGTTCAATCAACAAAATTCCTGCGAGTGCAGCGAGGGATAGAATCGCGAGGCGAAATCTACAATAGGAGCCGCAAGGGAGAAGTATTTTCCGGGGCGGAACCCTTTCCGCGCGCGCGCGCATCCTAAAGAGGAAAGTTCACGTTTACATCCACCTCAAAGAGCAGCTCTTTCACGAAATTACGAGGGCTCCTCGTTTCCCCCCTCGTTCCCCTCCCCCTCTTCAGTCAAGTGACGCGCCACGTCGACTCTCTTTCTCGCTACGACGCGACGGGGAGTTCGCGTTTGCATAATCCCGCGACAAAGGGAAAACATCCCGAAGTGGCCCGTCGTGTGTCTCCGCGAAAGGCAACGTAAAGCGCTTTTATTTATCCAATCCTCCTCCCCCCTCCTCCGTCTCCCTCCCGAAGAAAGGGCGCGCAATCCTCGGACGGTAATGAGGTTTCGACTGGTGGCGAGCTGGCCGGAAGTCGTTTTCCCCGAATCAGGGGCTGCGCTCCGCGCGCGCAGGGTAGAAATTGGTTGCGGGGAACGGCTGGCAATCGGAAAAACGAGCGCCCGCAATCAGGATTTCAGTCGAGTTGCCACACGGCGGTTTCTCCCTGCCGCGCGGTTTAACGAGCGGCGATTATGACCAAGGAAATGTAGAGGCGAATGAGCTTGTTATTTGCTGCCGGCGTGCTTGTTATTCGTTGACTTGTTATGCGCCGCCGTATGTGAGCGTGCGTTTCCGAGAGGCATTCCGGATGCCTAAAGCTCCGGTGAAAGACCGTAAAATATAATTCGTTGCCTCGGTTAGTTAAAACGTCCAGGCAACAATCGTTTTACGTAGAGTAGACCATGGGAAATGAAACGTTGAACTTTAAAATAAGCCCCTAACACGCAAATTACTTTTTGCTTTGATTCAAATGAACTTTACTTTTCCATTTTAACTTGGTTTATTCGTGCATCTAAAATGACGGTTCCAATTATATAGGTCACTTAAGATTAAAATAATTTTTATCGATTCTTAAATTTAACGGAAGCATTTAGAAAAATTTAATGTCGATGTAAGGAATAAATGTTATAATTTTAAAAAGAAAATATTATATATTTAATAAACAAGATTGTAAGTTAAAAAATAAATTTTGAAATATTTATTTACAAATCCCATATATGAGTCAGCATAATTCGCCATGTTAACGTACATTTTTAATGTGTGCTATTACATGATTAATGTATTAAATATAATCTGTATATTAAAAATATTATAATTCTCAGAAATTATAAAGAGGTACTTAAAAAGTTTATTAAAGAAATTATTGAACTTTCTACTTTTTTTCCTAAATATTTTTAATAATTGAAAAAGTGATTTTGCATTATAATATATAATTACAAAAGTTAAAAAGTGGTAAACGTTTTTTGTAATTTTGCTAATACATGTATGGCTGCATAAAATATTTAATTTATGTGAATGTGATTAATTAATATAGATAATTTGACTCCATAATTGGGACCATAATTGGAACCATCCTTGATTTAAAAAGAATTTCATTTTCTTATTAATATTTAAGAAGTTTTTTTTGGCATATGTAATTCCGTCTGTTAAAATATAACTTTTTCTACTTTTTATCTTTGAGAGCTTTTTTTTATTGACTCAAACAACATGATAGTATAAGAAATCCCGATAGGCTAAATAGATTCACTTAAGAAAGAATATTTAAAATAAAATATTAACATTAAAAAGCATTTGTCAAAAATGCAATGGACGACCCACGATGCTTTTGAGACACATTTTGTTCGCATGTTATAGGTAGCCACGGTTTTAAAAATCAAAGCGATGATGGTCGGGATAAAACGATGAGGTGAAGTGCATAGAAACGCTTCCCCTGTCAGAAATATTATTCCGCTTTGTTGAGTGAGAAGGAAGAAAAGTTCGCATCGGCAAACTTGCTTTTGATTTGGCGCAATATTTTTGCCTCGCGGATGAGAAATCGCAAATCTAGACGTTAGTGGCTGTAGAATGTATATGTTTAGAGATAAATTTCAGGCGGAAAACGGACGCGAGACTGAGGAGGAGGGAGGGAGAGGTGGTCTCGCAAAGGCGAAAAGGTAGCCGAGGCATTCGATTTCAATTCGCGAGAGGAGTCTTGCATGACTTGAATGGAATCCGGCAAGAGATCAGACACTCGAAAAGGAAACGCTCGAGAGACCCCGCGCACAGTTTGAAAGACTTAGCTTTAACGTTCGCGATGAGCAAGAAATATTCCCCGCCGTTGCCGTCCAGAATGCAGACGGGAAACCCGACGGCAATATGAGGCGACTCGCGAGAGACGACTTTGATCGAGACAATTGGACAAATTCCTTTGCGTAATGTGCTGTCTTTGTCGTGGAGAAGTAACGAATAGCAGAACGGAGAAAGGATGGGATTTATGGGAACTGCGCGACTAAGAACGCGGATAGCGGACTCTGTCGTTGCTCGAGAGAGAGAGAGAGAGAAAGAGAGAGAGAAAGAACATTTTAAGGATGCTTTTGTCTCGCGGCTTTCCCTTCTGCCGACTTCATTTTCGCTACCGCGAGAGATCTCCGGAAAGTACGATCGTAAAAAGTACCCCCCGCGTTACGTCTCGATAAATTTCAAGTGGCTTAAACGTGTTCTTAGCTTAATATGTTAAAGAATGTCAACGAGAGATTTCTCCTTTTTATTAAATATAAAGAGACTTAAATTGCTCGAATTAAATAACATTTTCTTATTTTTAATTTCGACCAAATGTGTATGTGTGTCGAAATTTATTGTTTAAAGACGTGTGATTATAAAAATATCTATGTTTAATGAATCCATTTCCATACTCAAATTACTTAATTTTAAATAAAAAACGTTTTATATTAACGTGTTAAATAACGAACTAAATTTCAGTCAAATTTAATTAATAAACATCATGTTTAATTTCACTGTTTAATAAAATTTTAACTGAACATTGAGCACAGATAATATAGGGATAATTAGAAAAAGAATTTAAATTAGATACAATTTGCTGCTTTTACAAGAGGAAAAAATATTGATTAAATATAAATTTGCAACAAGGTTTAAAAATTAATTTAAATTTTGCTTCAGAAAAGATTGAGAATCGATGATTTGATCGTGCCATTTAGATTATATCGCCCAAGATTTTTTTTTTTTTTTACAGCGACGAAACGATTACGAGTGCATTGTGCGCGCGATTAAAATTCCCGTTGATTGAAACGTATCGTAACTAAAATCGATGGCGCCACACCTACACTTTCGGCGCCTTCCTACTCGCCTGTCCCGTCGCAGAGCCTGCGAAACAGTTTTCAATACGCCAGATGCCGTTGATAAATGGCACGGAAACGGCTCGCTATGCAGTCTCAGCTATGAGACGTCAAACTCCATTGGCAAGTTAACGACTCGGTCGTTGTAACGACGGAAATTGACGACGCGCGGATGAGAGATATCGAAGGGGAGGGGGCGGGGTGGGCGGTGAGAGGGAGACAGAACGCGGGCCGAAGGGTAGACGCGCGTTCGAAAACGCGTCGCGAAACGCAAACCGCGTCACCGGAAGCAGCTGCGACTGGCACTGACGGTTAGGCCAGTCCCGTCAGTACACTGTTCCGTATATATTGCGTGACTGTATATGTAGACATATACATCCAGGTGCACCAAACTGGAGATGAGCTTTCCTTTGACTAAAACCCATAGTCCTTATAGGAGATATTGATGCGTTATATTCAAAGCTTTCTCGAGAGATATAATTAAAATTAATGAAATTAAATGTTATTCTGTGGGGTTGGGGCTGGAGTTTTGTACACTTAAAATACTATCACACATCTAACGACATTCTAAATTTATTTCTATAAACATATAAGTATCAACAATCTAATAATATACAGAGGTAATTAAATAATTAATTAATTGCAAAGAACATATCATGTAGTTCCATCAGTGTCTAAAATAGTGTTGGAAAATTCCACATATAATTTTTCCATTTGTCATACATATTAAGTTCTATTCACCGTCGAATGTCTCACGCACACGAGAGCCGGTCCGCTCTTTGAGATCTTAACCCGCAAGCCGAAATTTGTGTGCAGTTAAGTCTTAACACGCGCGACTATAAATTGCGGATACCGACCGAAAGAGCAAATGCAGAGAGCAAGCTCTCTCTCTCTCTCTCTCCCTCTCTCGGCTCTTCCGCTCGACGGACCTTTAACGACAACGGCTGCCGCACTCAAACCCAACACCCCTCGTGACCATCGGCATCTCGCTTTCCTATGCGTGGCCGACTTCACTAGATCCACCAAATTAATCCTATATTATGAGCAACCCGCAGCAATTAATGTACGCGTGGTCGTTGACAGTTCAGCATGAAGCAAATTTTCTCACCGCGCACGATTTACGTTTTCATACGGCCAAACGAATTTATCCTACTGTCCTAATAACTCATTATAATTCACAAGCGACTTGGACTAAATTGTGAATAATAATTGCACGCAATAATGACATTACGCCATCGTTACCTGTAGATACGAACAAAATAAGAGGAATGATATGATCATTCGTATAACTATATAACATTCTCTCAAATAATGTTATTCAAAAATTAATCATTACATTATCAGATAATTACATTCTGGAGAATGTCTTATAAATTTTAGACACGTTACATAGCCCGTGTTTTCCTTCCCTTCCGTGTATCACGTTAATTATTCACCGCTTCCTTTTATTTGCCGGCAAATATTACCTGTAATTATTACACCTTTCCTCACCTTTCGATTAAACTTGAAAATTTTAATCCAGTAGCGAAATGTTATTCCGCAATATCGCAATAACTCCTCATACAAGTTTTACTATCTATGTATGCACAGCGAAGTGCATTCGTTTCGAGTTTCGGAGAGGGAACTTCCGGATCTCGTGCACGAAACTCACAGTGGCGTTTACCTCGACCCCTGGTCCGACCCTTCCGGTAACCGCGTATTTATTCTCGCGCTTAACACACGCCACCCTTTTACCATCCGTACCCTCGGCTGACAGACGCGGGCGGTAATTGCGAAGCGACTGCGAATTCCAAACGTCGCCTCTCTCTCCGTGGATTAACGAAATGGAATCCCGAAAATGGCGCAAACTGCGCGCCACGCGAGATCGGCAGTCCTATTCGTGATCAAGAATTATAACGAGCTCGGGGATACGATTCGTGAAACCTGGACTGCTCGTCGTTCTCTAATTACGTAATCGGAAAGTACGTAATGTTGCTGTGGAAATCGCCAATCGAAGGAAAATTCTGTCTAGAAACAACACAGAAAAAAAAGAATATTGTTATTTTGACAATATCTTTAGTTTCAAAATAAAAATCTTGAAATAAGATTATATTGCGTTAAATAAAAAAAATTTATTGGAATGAAAATTTATTTTAAGATTTTATATAGTTTAACTAAGAAAATAATATTCTTGTTATTTAAGAATAATTTTCTTAAATGGAAACGAAAAAATGTTGGATAGAAAATACTGGATGTTTAAATCAAAGATAATATAATTTTTTTAGAATAAAATTATCAAAATAATTATATTATATTCTTGAAATAACAATTATAGTATTGAAATAAGAGTGTAATATTGTTAATTTGACATTTGGTTTCTTCTGTAAAAAAAATTAAATAAATATTCGCTATTGCTAATTTGATTTACAAAGCTTTGACAAAATGGTTTTAATTAAACGTTTAATTAATATAGTCAAATATTTAGTAACTTATTATTGGTTACTTTTATTGTATTATTGCGTTTGGTGACTATTATTATAATTATTAAATATATTAATAAATGTTTGATTATATTAATCAAACATTTACGCAAAATTATTTCACCAAAGCCTAGCTATTATTCTTTTTTCCAGTGAAACACAATCATCGCGACTTGAAATAAATTTCATTTCCTTAAACGTTTCTCTCGATTTTCGCGTACAATACGTAATCTGCTTGACGGATGCTATAAGTGGATATATTTGCGTTTCAGTGGGCGGTGACATCAGAGTGGAGTTTAAGATGCCAAAAGAGGCCGAGGTGGGTTCGTCGATCGAGCTGAGATGCGAATGGCAGATACTGGGTGGCAGCAACCTCTACTCGGTTAAATGGTACAAGGATGATCACGAGTTCTTCCGATACATGCCGGACAGCGACCAGAGGACCCAGATATTCCCACGTCCCGGCGTGAAAGTCGAGGTGCGTCTCTTTAATCTACACTCGCTTGCTGACATTAAGTAACATTCACAATTTACCGCAACCAAATTGAGAACACAGATTTAAGACGTCCTTTGTAATGTTTACTATATAGAGCAAGCATTTTTTTTTTAATTAATCATTAAATTATTGTTACTAAACAAATTCCAACCAGTTTTGGTTCTAATAGCGTTTTTCTCTATTTGTTCATTTGTCTAATACAAGAGCCCATACACATAGTTTTATTTTAATTGTAATATTCATTGTTTTCAATTTGGTAAAAATATGTGATAACTTAACGGTATATAGGAGACGAAGAACATTAATAATAGCCGCGGAGATTATCGCGATTCGATTTCTCCATCTTCTCCCCGGTTATCGGAGCATTCTCGTGGAATTCTCTCGCCTGGTACCCAGGCGAGAACAAGTGATACCCCGTCGCCAATCTGGTTCATCCTCAGTCCTCCTCCTCCTTCTCCTCCTCCTTGCCTTCACCTCTTATTCTGCGATGTAAGTGAGATTCTTTAAAACGAGGCGCGGAAACTCGCCCGTCGGTTTCTTCGGCCCGACTGTACGCGGGATTCGACGCAATCAATCTTCCCCCCTCGCCATCTTCCCTACTACCCCCCAGCTCCACCAGAACACGAAAAGCACGAGAGCACGCGAGTCTTCGATAAGACGAACGAAAGGAGGAGCTGCCAACGTGCCGAGATCCGTACACAAGTCTCCGCGATTCCGATCGGCGGCGGCGGCGCGACCGTGAGCAGACGGCACACCATCACGTTCCGATGTAATTCATCTTCTCAGGGTCGGTCGATCGGTCGGTCGGCTGGCCGGCAAAACGTGCCGGTAGCGTATCCAGACCGCGTTCTTGTATTGGTACAAATGAGGCGCGAGTTCATCCTGCCGTCGCCGCCGCCACCGCGATGCTACATCATCTTTCCCAGCGAGCTCCCCGGTGCAAACTGTCAGCCGTCGGAAGCCATCTTCTCCCGGGGCCAGTAAAAGGAAAGCGAGTTACCGGGAAGCACGGTGTATAGTCTTTCGTGTTACATTGCTGATAACCGCGTTGAATATAACCGAGTCGGATCGGTCATAGTAGAAAAGAATTGTGTCAACATATAGAAACGGGAGGATGTCGTACTAACAGTTAAGATGAAAGCGTTTAAAATGAAAGGAATATCGTAGATCTATATATGTAAGATGTAATTGAAAAAGAAAAGGACAATAAAATTGATATCAGGAAAAAAGAAAGCATTCCTGATATAATTTTGAAGAATAGATTTTTATATTTTCTTTCTTCAATTTTTTTTTTCTAAATTGAAAGATAATATTGATTATTCCAAGATATTGATTTTATTATATCGGATTATAATTAAACCGTGACTTGAGATTGTGTTGAACCGAATTAAATGGAATTCTCATTGCTGTGAATGAGGCACGAATTCATCATTTTCCCGCGATAAGCCGTCAGCAAGTATATCTTTATTTGGAATTCATTAAAGAGAAGTGAGACTGCATGCAGTTCGCTGAATGGCCTTTCATATGGCGTTGATAGTTAAACGATAATCAGATCGATAACAGCAAGTGCTTTTTTTATAAGATAATTTTTTATCACAAAGTATTAAAGTATATGTTAAATAAAACACACGCGAATATTTTCTAGTACGTTAGCACCGATATTAAATTGCTGTCCCATTTGATCTGTTCATCGCTTGATCATTTCTACTTATTTTCATGACTGCTTACAGCCGTTTTTACTTATATCCCCCATATGTCCGATTATAAGGCGATCTTTACTACTTGTGAAACCTGCGTACGAGTATTAAGAATTGAAGAAAGATTGAATTTTCGTCAGAATTTTCAGAAATGTGATTTTTGTTCGTTGCTATTTCTAGAAATAAGGACAATTTTTTAAATAACTTTTTTACGTATTTATATAAACAATGACATTTATAGGTTTATATCCCGCAGGGATATAAACTATAAATAAAGACCAGTTTATATTTAAGACCTAAATTCTAACGATGTATCAAGAGTTGTGAATTAATCCGCGCGCGTAATGTAAAATTCAATTACCGCTGCATAATTACGGTAGCTTCTATCAACAACGATTAAGCGCACGAACATCCTCGACAGAACCGATCTCGGGCGTAACGCATTTGCCGCATCCTTCTGTCGATACCAACGAGACAAGAGCTTGTGCGCTGAATCTGAGGATACGTCATTTTCTCTAGAATCCTCGATATACTGATGTAGATTCGTCTGTCGGCATTCTCTGTTGGAAACGAGATCTCGCTAGAGTGAGTGAGAGAGAGAGAGAGAGAGAGAAACGTTGAATAGTGTATCGACGCGATAATACCCGGATATTTCTTACGTACGCGCGGATTTGTTTTACTTTAGTGAAGCTCTTTTGATTTATCTATTTGCTTATAGCGACGTGCGCATGTACAATATCAAATACATACGCGTTACTCCGTTTCAGGATAGCTATAAAAAATTCGTGAACGCTTTGCACTGAGAAAAAAATGATAATTTGATTTTTCAACTTGATTGAACTTCTTCAGTACAAGTATTAATGCATTTATTTAAATACATAAATACATAAATATTTAATGCATTTATTTAAATACTTAAATACATAAAACATTTAAATTTCATTTCAAGTTTGCTTTTTACTGAAACACGTAAATATTTGAATTGAAGAAATTTAATCAAGTTGAAAAATTTAGTCAAATTAACCAAATATTTTCTCAGTGTGTAAATGTACCAATTGCGAATTAAAAATGATTTAATATTAGTCAAAGTCCGAAGCAGACATGAGATGCTGTCAAAAGTGACAATCTTTAATTAACCGCAAGCAAGATCAAAGAATTTTTCCACTACGTTAATTTAATTAAGAAATAGTTAAACACAAGTGTAATGTAGAGCATATCAAATCAAATATATCAATATTTGTGTACTTTTCTCTTCTCTCTCGATAAAAAAAATATATTTCTGGTAACAAATGCGATATCGATAAAAACACGAGCAGGTTCAGAGCTTATTTCGTGCTACGGTACATTATCTGCTTTCGAGATCTTCACTGGTCTTTGATTCTCTCTCTCTCTCTCTCTCTCGCTTTCCTATTTCTGGTCTCCTCGCTATTGAGGATCGAATGCTTCGAAGAATACAATTCACTAGATTGTACTCCAATATTCCACAAATGACGTTTCCGATTCACCGGCCTCCGTTTTCGTCTACGATCCGGAACATCACGTAAGATACTATTCGAGATGTAACAGACATGCACGTGAGGTCAATTCTTCGCGAATGGTAAAACAAATCCTGGCGGATACGACGAACATTTCTTAGATACGATCAGCTTGAGACATATGTTTTAAAAATGCCGTAAGGTCACTGCGGAAGATTTCGCTAAGTGTGTGCGCGAGAACGTTTTATCGAAATACTTTTTGTTATTTATTTATCACGGACTTACTTTGAAAAAAAAAAAAATAGCACAAGATCGGAAATTTTTTAAAATCGTGTTAAAATTCGTGCATTCCGCGCACAGATTATGCCTGTATTTCACTGAAATTCATAACGTTTTTAAAAATTGATCTTGCGCCGCTTTTGAAATAAGCGAGTCAATTAAACATTTATAAAATATTCAACGCATATAATCGTAAATGCACACAAAATGAAAGGTAGAAAAAAAAGAAGAGAAGACGTGAAATCCTCCGGAAGCGTTGTCGAGGCGCAATTTTTTTGTTAATTTTCGCTACACGCGCTATCGTTGATCGGCGGTAATCCTCATCAACAAAAACGAGCTCGTAGTATCGGGAAATAAAAATGTAAATCCTCTTCGAGGACATTCTCGATATCGCGTGCAAACATTTCCCCGCTTAGCTAACGAGGATTTTAAATTTCATGGACTTGTGTCGTTCGTTGATATCATTGTAATAATCTAAAAGCGTAACATGCAGCATGAAAACCACGAGTATCGTATGTATTAGTAAAAATATTAAAAACGATGAAACTCTTAATTTCAACAGAAACTCAAATACGTGGCGTCGACAAGATTATAAATTTTTTGAATGCAAACAAAGAATATTTAATGTACCATTATGATATATGTATACATATATAAATGTGCAAACAACGAAATAATAAAGAAACGCTTGTAGAGCCAAAGCTAGTTGAATTTTGCTTAGTAAACAGTTTAATAATTAATTGATTAATCGATTAGTTTAATAAATTATTAATATAAACGTTTCGGCGCATTGATTTCGGTTTAATTGAAATATAAATGTACATATAATAATTATAATAATAATAGTAAGATTTTAGCGGGACTTTCGGGTCATAATCTTGAAAATTGTGAACACTTTTGTTCAATGAAGCAAAATCGAAACGAGGTATCGGCGCTTCGACGTGGTAACATCTAAAGCAAACAGAACCATTAAAATGGAGATTCCTTTGTCGAATGCGCACATTCGCGAGGCGGCGAACTTCGGGCAAGATTTTCGGCACGTCGTACACACGGCGCTGCCCGAAAACAAGGTCAGGAGCAATGATAGTTTGACGATAGTTTGAGGATAGTTCACGCGAGCGAGATCACCCCCGACGTGAAACTTTCGGGCGATTTGCTAGCTGGATAATACCCTTTCCTCGCGCTCCTTTTTTCCGCCTCCCTTTCCCCCTCCATCCCCCCCCCCCGCCGTCATTTTTTAAACTTTCCTCCGCCAGAAGAGTGCGAGTTCCACCCGCATGTGTGCGCGCGGTCGTTTGCGCAGAAATTTAAATGATTTAGCTGCCACCCCGAGGGAGCACGCCAATTTTTGATGTTCCGGCAGAACTTCGCCTCGCGAGATATATCTCTCAATGCGGGAGAATAGCTGAATAATGGTGGCGCAAGAAGTGACGTTCACCACCCCAATTGTCGTCTAATCCGCCACGAAATTTGGAATTAGGAACCAAGTCCTCACCAAGTTTGTGTCAAAAAGTGCCTGATCAGTGATTAATCCCCGAGATTCTCTCAAGAGTAATTTTATAACACGTAATTTGCATACCCGTTGACACAAAAGCGCTTAAGGGATTAAATTTCGATTTCCTTCTATCCCCCTTTGAGTTTAATTATCGCTCTCTCTCCCCCTCCACGCTATTCCCTAATATTTTGGAGGAGTCTTTTCCTGCAGACCGTGCAGACTTTACACAAAATTTTGTACAAAAGAGAAAAGTCAAACATGTACCGTAACGTAATGAAAGGGACTGGCTGAGGATTGTTAGAATGGCCTAACAATGGCTATCTGTGTGTATCGATGCGGTTTTCGCCCTGACGCACACGCATTCGCCAATCCTTGGGCAACATTAAACGGCCGCGGCTTTATGGTTTCCGCGGATTGAATATCATGGATGACCGTAACTACATTAATTATCCACGCGATTCATCTAATGGAATGGAAAGCCGTTTTAAGCCGTAACGCATTCCTGCCCTCGAAATTCCCCATTTGTATGCAGCTGCTGTTCCGCATTACCGTTCTCTCGACCGTGTCACATATCGAGATACTGTCGTGGTCGTTCATCGAGGAAGTACAAGAGAGAGAGAAAGAGAGAGAAAGAGAGATGCCATTTAACCTGCGGACTTTTGAGCTCACCTGTATATGAACTCATTTAAAATAGCGATGGCACGCTTTAATATAGTAAAAGTGAGCATAAGATTCGTCATCTTGCAAAATAAAATAAAATCTATTCCATTTCTCGCATCTTCGCGCGATATTTCTGATTTGTTAAAACCTCAATTGTGCATTTTACAAGCGTGGTGACACAATCGTGTCGCTAGCAACTTAATATTTGGAACATCAATCTAAAATATATTCTGGGAGAAATAGTTCTCCTAAAATACGATTATAATCTACATTATAAAAATTTTTTGTAAAATTACAACTATAATAGTGGGTAATTTTGAGATCGACTATAATAACTGTTTTCAATTTTATATAATTAATTGAAATATATAGACAAAATTTAATTCAGTTGGAAAATTATTCAAATTAACATTTTTTCTCAATGTATAACTTAAAAATCTTTAAAACATATAGAATAGCTAATTGCAATTTTTAGTTAATGTACATGTAAGGTTAATTTGAAAAAAAATGAACATCTTTTTTTATACGTTAAATAAATTAAAGATACAAGCAATCAAAATAATTTGATAACTTAATCGTGAGCTCCCCAAAGTGGATAACCGTATTTTGGAAAAATTATTTTTCCAAGAGATATAAAATAACATTTTTAATACAACACATACTAAGCTGGCGGATATGTTTTTGCTGCTATAAGATAAAGAACAATTTATTACTTTAGTAATTTCTATTGTAGCAAACAATTAGTAGCTCCAACAATTCTTTCACTATTTCTTTGTTGAATTATCAATCTCCTTGTTGAATCCCACATGCTATAATACAACTTTGCTAAATTGCTCAATCTATTCCTTTCCGTACAGAATTATACGCAAAGTAAAAAGAATCGAGAAGCAATAGAGATAATTTAAGCAAAAACTTTTGAATTGCGGCCGCACGAGATGGTGGCCTAGGTAAGGAATATAAATCAACGAGCAACGAGAGGGAGACGACGTTGACACGGCGCCGCCGTTTCCGCGATTTCGTCGCCGCAGAGGGGGAAACTGCGGGGCCCGCGTTGTTCGTTCTTTTATCGCACGTTATTTGCATGTGCTTCGCGTGCGGGAAGACGGCCCGTAAATAGAGCGGCTTCCCCGAGCGAGCAGCCGGGGTACGTGGGCAGGAAACGATCGAATGCTCGCGCCAAGGTACCCGGTGACGGTGATGGCCTCCATCCTCTTCCGCTTCCTCCTTCTCCTCCTCTCCCCCCCCCCTCCTCGCGCGGTTGGCAGGAAACCAATGAAAATTTCCAAACAATCTGACTAATCTGCCACGACCCCGCGGGCCGCGATCTTCCGCCTCATAAATCACCGCCCGGCTCCTCTCGAGGGCAGTAAAACCTAACAACGCCGCCGCGAGCGGCCTGTATTATTCACGAGCCGCCCCTCCCTTTTCCTCTCTCTCTCTCTCTCTCGTGAATTCCAAACACCCCTCGCGTGTTGCGACGCGTAATCAATGCGATATTGCGGCGTGTTAGATGCCACTTCCAGGATCGCGAAACCAATGGCGGTTGTAATATAATATATAAGTACAATATAATATATTAGCGATAATCGCGATTCCGGGGCAAAACGAAACGGTGCATTAGACGAGAGAGAAGGGACGAAGAATTTTACGTTACTCTCGTTGCGTTTGAGCGATGGTACGTCAGATTTTTATCCCGTTTTAACATTAGCTCGGGAGAAGTGCACGGGATTATCTCTAAGGCTCGCACGGGGAATTTCACCCCCGTCCGATTTTTCTGCACTTCGCGAGGAGGGATGCAAAGGGCCGCCGCGCGCCGCCCTCTCCCTTTCCCTCTCTCTCTCTCTCTCTCTTTCTCTCTCATCCTCCACCTTTTTCCTTCCCCTTTCTTTATCTCTCGCTCTTTCTTTCGCCGCGAGAGCGAGCAGAACCAACAACATCCATTACACGTCCGTATCCGTCCATTAAGCGACGGGCGTCCATGGACGTCGTTTCGGATGCGCTTAATGGATTCCGCGGGTGGAGGTTAATTCAACGAAGATGAAAGTGAATGGGGAAGATGAATATCTTCGTGGCGGGGCGCGCGCGCGCGCGCGTGATGCGAATTTCACGGTGCATTATCCCTCACAATGTTTTTTTATCAGTCGCGAACGCGCGCGGATCAGCGAGCGAAATTCTTCTTCGAGCCGCTCAGCATCCCCGTCGAGTTTTCTGCAATTTTCTCGAAAACAGTCCTGCCCAATTACAAAATGACGAACTGAAGCTTAACGCGCGCGCCCGTATCCCGAGTATTCGGGAGGAGGAAGAGACGTGCTTGCTTCTCTCTTTTTTTTACATTCCTCGCGTGTTCCTCGGTGAATCGTCGAATCGAGCGACTCCCGTGGCATTTAATCCAGGCGTTCGCGACATTTCACTTCAAATAATTGCAACGGTCGCAAGCACATTCGTCCGTCCTAAGTGACTGTTAAAATTGATCGAGGTCGACAATGTAGAACCATTAGTGCACATTATTAACGAGATTTGATATGTTCTCCTTGTATAGGTTTCGAATTTTTTCGAAAATTAAGTATACGCGTTAACATCAATCGGCAAATTGAACCGAAAACGAAAAGGAACTTTCTACGTCGCTCCACTTATCAACTTTTCACTTTGTACAGCTAAATTTTCGTAAAGCAATTTCGTCTCAGTTAGGCACCAAAGTCTAACTTCATCTACGTGTCTGGAAAATCGAATTTCATGGAGCACAAATTGTAGATCTTTTATAGCAAACAATTATTGTTACGACAGCGCCACACGTCAGATTTGATTAAGAAATGATAAAAGTATCGTAAATTATAAATTTTTTTTAGTAATACACTTTCATTCTGGAGAAGAACTTGCAAATCTATAAAAGCAATAAGACGAATTCCTTTGTTGACAAAAATTATTACATTTAATACATAACAATAAAACAGAGCTGATCTCCAGCATCTCCTTAACGTTCGTCAATCTACATAATAATTACACGTCACCGGCTGGTCGCAGCCGGCCCGAATTTAACGTCGCCGCAGTAGCGACTTTTATCCGCGAGAAAACTCATCGCGAGAAATAAAGATTCGGAGAGACGGCGGGTTTATGGGGTTATTCAAAGTTAACGCGCCATGTAACTCGGCGATCTCAGCCGAGGTTCTCTCGGACTACGGGGTACGTCGTAAGTACGTTTTAAAAAGCGGCACACGGGACCAGCGGTATTCCCTCCCGCACTAATGCCGGCGGAAGACACATTGACGACGGCAATAAAAAGAATTGAATATAAAGCCGGCGTCTATATATGAGCGGGCATTAGAACCGCGGGGGACTCGTGGAATTCGGGTTTACGGTCAAATAAATGTAATTATTCTACGCCGTAACCGGATGAGGATACAACGGTGTTACGGTATTACAGTCTCTAATTCACCCTCTCCGAGAGAGAAAGATTGCTCTCGGGGCTGAGAGTACCAGTTGAAATATCGTAGGATGAATATTTGCATAATCATTCGCTTGATTGACCCGTAATTTTTAATGGGAATCCGCTTCCAATTGAAGATTACTCTTAAAAGGCGTTTTATACTTAAAAGGCGATTATCTGCAGGTACGTGAAAAGAAGGTCAGTAATTTTGTAATGTAAATCTGATTCTCAATCGAGAATTGTTGAAACATATAGGGAAAATATAAAGGTGGGAACAAATATGTCTTCTCTTTTAAATTAACGCATTTTATTATTTGTCATTATTTATAACTCAAGGCTGACTACTCTTAACAAAACCGTGGAGAATTTATAATAAAACTGATTAAGGCTCCGATCGTTTGAGAAATTGATAAAAATGATAAAAAGCTAATGCTAAATAATAACGCAGAATCGGAAGCGTGCCGGAAATAAGAAGCGGCTGCCCGCCCGCGATGCTACTTCCGCTTTAATAACGTCTCGGCGCAGCCGAAAGACAAATTACTATGGCGCTCGCGTTTTCCGGAAAGTACCTAAGAGCATCTTTCCTGCGGTTCCATTCGACGACGTAGATTAGCGAGGACGTTACAGCCAGTCGAGTAAGGTTTGCCCTCCCTCCTCCCTCCACCACCTCCCCGCCGCGCGAGTATTATACTTGCAGCCGCGGTAAGAAGTTGCGAATCAACATCTCGTTATCCGGAATTCGAAAACTTTCGCGTCTGCAACCAACCAACCAACCAACCAACCAACCGACCGCCCCTTCCCCTCGCCTGCGTTTCTCCTCCTCGCGCACCCTCGCGAGAGAGAAGGCTGATTGTTGCGCGGCCTTTTGTATAATTTCCGTCTATCTCACGGGAAGATTGGAGATCCCTTCAGGGTCGCGACAAAAGTAAGTAGACGAAGTTGCGCGATTCAATTGACGAGTGGGTTGTGTCGGCCACCACTGAGAAGCACACGACAAAGAGAAAAAAGGGAGAAACGCCGAAGGGAGAGGGAAGAGGAAAGATACTTGACAACATCGATAACGAGACAGCATTGTGAATTTCTCTCTCTCTCTCTCTCTCTCTCTCTCTTTTTCTTTTTCAACCCGTTCTCTCTGCTTTTCTTTTGAGACCTCGGCTATGTGGACTTCCGGCGCGGAGAGGCGATGAATGAAGTCAAAGCCTTGAAGGGGAAACGCCTCGTTTCCGCTAAGAATGCCTCATCGTCTGCAGCATCTGGGAAAATGTGATCTACGAAAAGTGGCTAATAACGAAAGTTCTGGAATAATCCACGGAAACGTCTCGGACTCGGCTGGCTCATTTTGGAGATCGCGCCCTTAATCGTCTTCTCAAACAGAAACCTCGAGATTGTGAACCAATCAGTGATCGTGGACAAAGGGAATTCGCGATTCGGGCCGGCTGATTAACGCGAAGGCGATACCTTCGTCCACCACAAAGCACGTCACTGGATCTCTCTCTCTCTCTTTCTCTCTCGCCCGCACGTGTGCGATTAATTTTACAGCGCGGTGTCATCAAGGGAGTCGAAAACTTCGAGACGACTCCTTGTCTCCTCATCGTATCCTATTTCGTGAGAGGGGTCTGGACTAGCGCAGTTTCATCCCTCATCCCCCTCTCACAAGCCCCCCCGCTCTTAATACACGAGCGGTGTACAATTTCGAAACTTAAAGGACGAAGTCAAGGAGGGCTCCGAGCGAATTTGCCTAAGTTCTCCGACTTTGCTTCCTCGCTCGTCCCTCGAATTATTTCGAGCTTCTATCCGCCGGTAAAAGTAATTTTGTTCCTGTACAGAGGAAGAGAGAGAGAGAGAGAGAGAGAGAGAGAGAGAGAGAGAGAGAGAGAGAGAGAGTGCCGAGCCGAGAGGTGAATCAAGCCGTGGCGAGGTGAGTCGAGTCGAGTCGAGCCGCTACAGACGGTGGGCAAATTCGGTGGAAGGGCACACAGCAGCCGGGGAAAGATGCTTTTAGTTTATTACCTCGAGGAAATTACGCCGGCGAGTTCCCGTCGGCTTAGTTATTTCTTTTTTTTTCTGTCTCTCTCTCTCTCTCCGCTCCTCTTACAGCCAGAAGACGCGAGTCATCGCGACGTCGCGCCGTCCGCGAGTGGAGCTTAAAATCCGCTGCTCGGCTTCCACGATGTGTAAGCTCTGCCGCGTATATTTTGAGAAATTACGTCTTACAAGGTACTTCGACCGAAGCTTTCGTATACCGCGATGCGTGCGCGATCGTACCGCGCTTTTATCCGCGGAAAAGGGCAGCGGTGCGAGTCTCTCCTTCCCTCGAAAGAGAGGGGAAATTCACGGTGGAAGGAGGGATTTACATTAAGAATATGTCGTATCTCCAGCCACCTTAGGCACGAGAATTCTGCCTTATTAAAGGGATGTCTGAATCTTTCACGAGTTACTTTCGCAGATAAAATCCGGAAACTTTGTGCATTTCATTCGTCATTAAATGAAGCACCTCCCCGGATCGGGTTTACGACCGACAATCCCCTTTGAAACTGCGTTTCGCACGCAACAGTTTAACAACTCGGAATTAAAAGGATTGATAAATATCAACGTCATTCCGCGGAAGTATCCCCCCCCCCTTCCCCTCTTCCTCGCCCGATTCCCGCGTTGGCGGTAATGCGCTCCTGCCACGACGGTTTACGAGCGTAATCTATCCTGTCGTGTCATCGGGACGCGCATTATGCAACTTGGAAACTTTCGCGCGTGCGTTAGGCGCCTCTCGTAAACGCGGGCCAGGGAAGTTCGCCGGGCGAAATTAGGCAGCGACTTATGCATGCTTGTGTAAACATATACTTTTGGAAAGCTGAACTGTAAAAGACAACAAGCTTTTGCGAGCTCGAGATACCCTTTTATCTGCAAATATGGAATCGTATAGTTAAACACAAAGATTTCCGTAAGAATTATAGATTACAGAGAGATTGTGGCCTGTGCTATAACCAATTGTCGCTTTAATATTTTTAATATTTTACGGAATTAAAGTATTAAATAATTGTTACTGACAGTTTTTAACAAAGTTAAGAAGTAACTTGTTACAGTTAAAATTTTTTTAGTAACTGTTACTGAACTTGTTTCTTTCTGTCTACTTGTAACTTTAATTTAACTTTTAGTTTTGGATATAACTAAGAACTTTGTATAGTTACTTTTATAGTTATTTTCTATATTTCATATTTATTCGTTGATACGATCTGCATTTTACAAAATGAAATGATAATTCGAGAACAGTTATCAAGCAAATATTAACGACGAGATTGTATTTTTTTAAACAACCCGTAAGTCATTGATTTACAATAATTTTAATGTAAAGCATGAATTTAATATTTTTTTTTTTAAGTATTAATAAATATTAGTACAAACATTAATTTCTTATAAATTATTAATTTAGTTAATATATATTAAACATATTTTGATTTTAAGTTATTAAAACTGCGATTTATTTAAAAGCAAACAGCAATGCATAAACATTATAAAGATAAGAAAAGTAATTGAAAAATAACTCACTACTTTTTCATCGATTGACTATAACTGTAACGTGTTACTTTTCGGAATCGGGAGTTTGTAACAGTAATCAGTTAACTTTTTTGAGAGAGAAAAACTGCAACTGCAACTAGTAACTGCAACTAGTTCCGCAAAGTAACTTTTCCAATCCCGCGTTTTAATACACTATTATTCCAAACTACTATTACTCCAAACAGATTATCTCTACAAAAAGGCATCTCTCAATTATTTCGACCAACAATTTTGAAAAAACACACGAGAGATTTTATTTTTAATAACAAAGAAATGTGTACACGCAGACACATCAAACTGATCAAAGAATTTCGTGTCTCCCATAACATATGACGGGCCGGAAATCCTAATTCACTTTAATTAACCATCACCGCGAGCCAACCGGACCGTCGACGGGAAGGTGGAGGCTCGCTTGTCACCACCAACGGCAATTTTCCTTGGGCGTCTGAGATCGCGTGGATTATCAGAATATCGTGGGAGATTGACGAGGAGGGGGGAGGAGGGGGAGGCGACCGCCGGAGATGCCGTTAATGTAGCCGGAAATTACGAAAGAGACGGCTTTTATCGGACGTGCGGTGGCGAGCCAGGTGCAGGTGCCGTCCCTCCGCGCAGGCGACGACGCTAGATTGAAAACCGGCCGCGTCGATAATCCGCTTCCCTCCGCGCGAGAATCAATCCCGACGGAAGAAGTTAAAATTGCTATACGTGCGTCGAACCTATTACGCAGAATCTAAAAAAAAAAGGAGCCGCGTAAAACGCCGCTGTTTATCCCGATCGCCGCTTTCTGCCACCCGAGAGTGAGAGAGCAGAATTCAGAATTGAGAATTGTAATTTGCAATCCGGAGAACTCGATTCTGATTAGATTTAATATCCCATTACTGCATAATCAAATTTGAATAACATAATTACTGTGTCGCGATCGAATTCGCGAGTCCGCCGCGAGGCGCATAAACGGAGATTTTAGAATTAAAAGTTAATTAGATTCTTGCGTACCGGCGAATTAAATATTCATAATCCGATAGAGATGGTCGCGGATTGATGCCGAATAATCGATCACGTCGCAACCGGCTGGAACGCCCTTCCGGCGATCGAGCCCGGCGCGATCGGTGATCGATACGGACGCTCGATTTCCCAGACAGACGCCAAATGACGCGACGAGCGAACGGGGAGGCGGGAGACTCCCCCCCCGTCGTCGCACTTCGCGGAAAGCTAATTGGACCGCGGATGTACCTAATCGAAGCTAACGCGGGAGCTACCGAGACCCGTGTCTCGGTCGCCGGTAACGGGCCATGAATTATCGATAAGCCGTAGCAAACGTCCTCCCGCGCGCTATCAATAAAGTCGCACGTGGAGAACGGCGAAGACAACGTAGCCGCCGTTCCGATAGCAGGAACACGACTCCTCGAGCACCGGCTAACGTGATAGATAGACGCGCGGCAGGTATAGAGGTCTAATTAACACTGCAAGATAGACGACCGTTTGAACGCAGCAATCATGTGTAACCGTATTACGCCTTGCAAGCTCCGAGGAGTGAAAAAGCGCGAGCGCTTGGTGTAAAATTTTTAGGCGCTGCTTTTATGAAAAGCTTTTCGACGTAGATGAAAGAGGAAAATTTTGACTCGTGTAAAGAGTGGGGGAGAGTTGCCGAATGCGTCACCTAAAGCGTATCTCTTCGATGTTTTATGGTTTTACTTAATACAAACAATATTTAATCGAAATATGAAGTAAATGGGAAATGAGTAATGAAGACAAAAAATTAATAGATTATGTCTTGTTTTACGCATGCTATTAGCATTTTTAAAAATTTAGTACGACTAATGTCAACTTTTTATCTATTTAGATAGCTGATAATAATGTAATCATATAATTATACATTAAAGTTTTGTATTCTTCTAAAAGAAGGTTTATTATAATATATTTTACATTTATATAATATATATGTAATCATTGCAAAAATTACATTTATATTTTTATAAAACCTATCAAGTTTCCGAAATCGAATCACTACAAGGATTCCTATATTTGTATTCCTATATGCATATCAATTGAAAAAAAAATAAATTCAAGCTACTTTTATTTCGATGTCCTTTTCGTTACGTTCTTTTCATTTAACTTTTTTATTATTATTTATTTATTTATAAATATTTGATATTCCCCCTTTATTTGATGAATAATAAATAAAATAGCATTAGTTTATTACTTCTTTTTATTATTCTTATATTTCTATTTATTTTTACTCACAAATTCAATATTTTCGAAAGAGATACGATTTAGGCGACCGGTTTTTAAATCATACATTTTGCATTGTGTTACAAACAAACTTATAAATTACATTAATTTGTTATTAATAAAAGATTGAATGTGTAATAAATAAGCGTCTTAAAGCTACAATTTTCAATGTTTATTTGCATTCCGAATAGTGACTAAATGTGACATATAACCAAAAATATCTTAAGCAGTACGCATATGGCAACTCTCCCCTAATACGTGTACCCGCCAGAACTTTGCTTTCCCATTTACCGATGCTTTGTCCGATAGGATTCGCGCATCTGTAATTCGGTGCCTCTGATACCCGTTGTAATTTGTCGCAAATTTGCAACTGCAATCTTGATATTGAATTTTTGAAAATGTGTACGTATCTCAAGGGCCACCGTAACCGTTCTCTCGACTCGAAAAATTGAATTCCACGGAAATTCCATTACCCCGCTCAATACAATCAAGCGTTGATTGTCTCGGACGTAATATCGGGCCGCGCGCGAAAATACACGTGCACGTACACACACAAACACACACACACGCACACACACACACCGATACAATCGCGCAGGTAAGGTAAGCCCTAACTTCGAGCTCGGGGTCCGAGTCGCTGAATCCGTTGTCGCGCGACAACATCACGTCCCACGATACAAAAATTCTCCATTAGCAAAGCAAATACACCCCCGCCGTATTCTTTCTGTCCGCAGCCACGGCCGAACAACGAGCAGAAATGGATAAGATTGAGGGACCTCGGCCTGGAGAGCTCCGGCCAATACAAATGCGAGGTCTCCACCGAGGCGCCATCCTTCGCCACCACTTATCAGACGGCCAATCTGACGGTGATTTGTGAGTACCTGTAAATTTTCCTTTTAATTGTATCGCGCAGTGTTCTCCGGGAAGACTCGCAGCGCTCTCAATTAGAACTGTTACTTTTGACAATTCCGAATGTTCGAAGCTTCGAACTTTCAAAGTTTGAAGTTACCCGACACACTGACTTATGACAATTTTATGGTTTTTTGCATTGTGAGTAAGGCTGTTACTTTCAATGACTTTGAATATTCAAAAGAATGTGAAACTTTTATTAATTTTAAACTTCAATGCTTCGAACTATCAAAATTCATAGTTGCAAGGATAAATGGTTTGTTCTTATAAACTAAAATGTGTACTGAATAAAACTATTTAATTAGTATAAATAAATATTTCTTATTGACATGTAGTTCATTACAAAATACAACACATGTTGTATTTTGTTTTTTTATGAGTAATTTTTTGTATACAAAATATTTGTTCATATTAACTAAGTTTTGTACATTTCGATTTCTAAGAGCAAAACAGTTTTTCCCAGTGTAACTTTGAAGATTCGAAGCCTCAAAGTTTAAAATAAATTTCAAAGGTTTAAAGCTTCGCAGCTTTAAATTCTGTCATTCTTTAAATATTAGAAATTATCAAAAGTAACTTGCTCTCAATGTAAAAAAAAATCATTCGACGAAATGTTGTGTGATTTTCTTTTTCTTTTCCCCTCAGCATACTTTTATAAAAATGCAATACTGGGCACATATATATATATATTAAATTGGCTAATAATTATTACACATTTTGAGCTTTAAAGAAGTAATAACAGTACATTTAATACTTGAAACGATTAATTACTGGCCAATTTAATATTACTTAAAATTAGCGCTACATTTTTATAAGGGATACCATGCATTATTCAAATATAACTATCGCACGTAATTACGTAAATTTCGTAAAAGTGGATTGAAGGTAGCTCACGTAGTTACATTTAATGGATTCGATCTCATCGTGATCAATTTTTTCACTATAAATCGATAATCGCGCGATAATATTCTGCCGCGTTACGCGTAAAATCCTACACCATCTCATTAATTCACGAACGCCCAATGGAGAGTCCCGCCTGCCTGTTTGAGTTACCGCCAACAATATCTGCCATTATGGAATATTTATGTATATCTGCGCGCGATAAACTATTTTGGTAACGCCCTCCCCCGTGTGTGGCGTGCTGTTTTATTGTAAAATAGTTGTCCACCGATTTTGTACCGTCGACCATTCCGCGCATCCTCGCGCCATTAATTTATGTGTCTTGAACGTTCTCCCGTTCAAAATACACTTTTTAATTACAGACACTCGGTCGTTGCTCCATGTACAAACGATATTAAACGATATATATTCAATTACAACACAATTGTGTTATCATAAACATCGCTCGCAGAAAAACACGGGAATTTATTTTTCTTTTAATAAAAGCTAGGTCGCAGTATTTGTTAAAGTTCTTTGGAAAAACATATTCTGCGGATTACGTAAATACTCAATTCTCGTTGCATTCGGCATTAATAATATCTTTATTATTATATATTTAATATGCAACGGCTGGCAAACATGTGAGGGGGAGATAATTTCTATATTATTTGGCTCCCCCTTTTTCTGTGTGAATTATAAATGTAGAAAATCCAATGCAATTTAGTCGAGAAAAAAAAATATGCCGCCGGCGCACGTACAATTTTAATAATTTGGACATTAACGGGCAATTAAGTGATAAAAGCCGCGCGTGGTCAACAGCCGAACATTTTACGATAATGCACTTACGGTGATTTCGTTCGCGTTTCCGCCGCTCCCGACTCGCCATTAAATCTGTATGTTTCAATTAACTGTTTAATTATGTGCATTATAATTCATACTCGAATCACGTAAAATACGCCCACGCTTATACCAAGTTCCCCTCCTCCCTCGTTTTAAATAGCATTGAGTGACACTAATTTGCCCGATTCGGCAATTGGGATAAAATCGCCAACAAATAAATCGACACAATGGCTCGATTTTGTCGGACGAACCTACGGAAGGGTGGGAAACGGCATTATCGCACGGTGACGCCGTTATCGTTTACCGTCAAGGATCGATCAACACCGAAATTTATCTTTGCCAAACGCCTTCGTACGCGGACCGCGGGAGATCGATTAAATAAAACGCTCGCCATACGCGTCCCTTTTTCTTTTTCAACCCGGCAACGTGAAAGCCGGTTTCGGGACGACAGGTGCCGATGAATAGGCTCCCGCGAAAAAATAACGCGTCCGCAATTCTGGCTATCGCTCGCTCGCGGCTTTCGATTCTTGACCGGGTCGCGTAAATCACCCGCGAGTGACGAGACACGTCCAGGATAAAGCACTGCGGTATACCTATCGAGCAGACGAAACTGCCATATCACGGATTGGACGACGAGGTGAGGTTGTAAATCTGCGAAACAGTGAATGCACGGGAACAACTTCGGAAATAGCTTTGTTCTTTATTTAAACATTAAGCCGCTTGCGAGATTTGAAGTATACCTTTCAGAGGTTTTTTTTTTCTTACTGATAATTGTATCAGAGAAATTCGACGAGTTATCTACAAATTAAGGAGGAAAAAGAAATTAAATGCATAATCGAAGAATATAATGTAATATTAGACAATTAAAATCGAGAAGAGTCGCCGATAACCTTCATAACAAAATCTTAGTGTTCAAATAATATTTCTTATGTGATTATATATATGTTTAATTATTAACTTAAGGATGTTTTGGTTCTATAATATCAGCTAAAGATTATAGAAATTTGAAAACTGTAAGCTTCGATATGTTCGAATGTTTGAATTTTGGATTTGAAACTATTTGCGGAGAAAAAAAAATAAAAATTTTATTTATAATAGCTTATGAACCTATTTTGTGCTGCAATTTTAATTAATAACTTGTAAACGATTAAATAGATCTAAATAAACTTTTGCACAAAATATTAAAATTTTATTAATATACGTGCAAAATTTGTTTAAAATGCTACTTCTTTATTAAATTTACAAATAAACACTATAAAATTTTACATATAAATAAAAAATACACAAAAGATTAAATAATTACTAAATAAAAAATTATATGTTACAAAAATATTTTTCTTTAAATTTAACAATAGAACAAATTATAAAATTAAGACATTTTTCATAATATTTCCTTAAATAATTACATTCAATACATATGTATTTCTTTGCGTTAAGTCGTTAAGACATAATAGGCTTATCCCAATTATTGACATAATATGATATTGTTAATGCAAATGTTATTTTAAATAAACATAGAAGGGCGATACGCGTGGCATTTTGATCTGTTAGATGTAGTGTTTTAAATCGAGAGAACGAGACGAAAGAGGGAGGCAGGAGGGAAAAAAGAGGAAACGGAAACTGGAGCAAGAGAGGAAAAAGAGGAACACATAACTGTGCGAAGAGAGAAAACGGCCCATCCGGTTGTGAATCCTGTCGGTTTTCCGAAATTTGTTTCTGTTTGTGGCGAAGGTCGTACAGGAACTACTCTTCCTCCTCCTCCGCCCTTCTCCGGCAAAAATTTACATCGTTTATCACGAAACATCATCAAAAAAATAAAAGTAGAAAAAGCCGCGTCTCCTCGCCCGCCCCGTCGGGCACATTTTGCGAGCCTATTTCCGTTCTCGATTCGCTCGAGTCCGAATTTGCTGGCGCAAATGTCGGAGGTGTTACGATCGTGTCGATCGAATGCAGATTCTGCATGTTCCGTGACTGCGTTCAATTGTTTTCTCGCGAGCATCGACGTAGTTTCATGTCACACTCATAGTAAAATTGATCGAGCCGTCCATCGGCGACACCTGAATGGAACGGGATAAAATCTTTTTTATGTAAGGCTTGTTTATATATATATATATATATATATTTTTTTTTTTTACATATAAGCGCGTCAATGTGCGTGTCGAGGTGCGTTAATTTTTTTCCAAAAACAACTACAGCGCGTCGCGATGGAAATCGTTACGCGAACGCGTAGCCCGTAACGAGAAAAGAGTTTCCGTAAACACGATGGCGGTTCGTGTTGATCGATACCGGCGGAAAATTACGGAATCGCGACGTTTGCATAAAGTAATTGAAACGGCGCGGGGTCCCGGCGCGACTGCTTCCGAAACACAATGAAAAAATTCGAGGCCGCCCTCGGAACGCTTCGCGCGTACCGTTCCACGCCGGATTAGTTTTGCGATGAATGAAAGACACGTAATTTGTAAATGGGCTTTGTGTGTCGGCGCGATATTAAAAAACAAAAAAAAAGAGAGAGAGAGAGAGAGAGCGACGCGCGCAGCAAAAATATTATTCGCAGATAAATCCCGCGGAATATTGCGCGGTGTTCTTGCGGGGAAATCGTGCGTCGGCTCAATTATATGCGCCAGCTGTTTCTGGCGTGAAAACAAAATTTTTTTCTATTAATTTGAAAAAAAAAAAAGAATGCGAGCCACACGCATCGCGATCGATGACGGGGGGGAGGGATTTCGTCGCCGCTGCTCATATACCGAGCACTTGGCGGAATTATTAGAGACACAGGAAAGTCAAGTGCACGTCTCATCTCGTCGACAATTTGCAGACTAAGAATTTAATATCGCTCTTACGCGAGAGCGTTTGCCTTGGTAAATTTTTACCAAGGCAAAAGAGCATAATTTATGCAGTTACAAAAAGCGCTGAGGCTCTCTCTCTCTCTCTCTCTCTCTCTCTCTCTCTCTCTCTCTCTCTCTCTCTCTCTCTCTCTCTCTCTCTCTCTCTCTCGTAGAACTGGCGCTTTATACTCTTTTGGGTCGCTGATATTTCTCATAATGAAGAGTACATATGACGTAGTACTCGTATTTGAACAACATATGAAAGAGGGGAATCCCGGAAAAAATGCATGAAACCGTTGGAAACGCATATATCCCCGTGAACGCGAGCAGCTTAATGAAGCGTCTTTCTGTCTGGGTTTACTGGCAATTCACCGCCATTTTCTATACAGTCATAAAAAGTCATTTGAATAGAAACATTGTGAGTGAATGCTCTTTTCAGTGCGTCCATTGTTAGACACTGAGCAGCGAGCGCGACTGCATGCTTTTATTGTTACAACAACTATCACGAAAAAAGAATGGTCTTGCTGAAGTATCTAAAAATTCAGCTAGGCACAGCTGTGAAAATAATTTCGTTAGATTCAGTCGTCGAGATAATTGCAAAGAACGCGCGAGCATAATGAGCAATGCTACACAAAAAAAAATTCAACTTTTAAGCAATCAGTTTGAATTTTTGCTTAATTTTTATGATCCTATTAAAATTGATGATCAAACACTGAGAGAAATGTTGAGCAAAATTCGATTAACATGCGACTAATAAAATAATATCGTTGTGTGTTGATTACAAAGTTTGATTGTCTAATCGATATATGTTGTTAAAATTTGTCAAGATGGCAGACCTTCATAATTAACACAATATTTTATTACATATATCAACCTATTATATTAGCAAACAAAAAGCTTTGTTTGCTAATATAAAACATTTCTTCTGATAAAATCATTTTCAGATCCACATCCAGATAAATTTTTGCAAGGATTATACGTAAAAAACAGGAAACCAAGACGGTTAAGAAATCAAGTATAAAAAATTGTTTCCTTATCCGAGAATATCAAGCTGAAATTAAATAAAATCATACCGACGTTTCGTCGCAATCGGCTATTTTGACCCAATTAATTTCTTTAATTTCATATATATACAAAATTGCGCATACGAAATGCACAATGTGTGTAGTACAATTTTCATCGCGCAAGGCGCTATCTCGGCCATGTAATTTCAGAAATCTGGTTAGGGTATCGTGACGTGAAAGTGTACCCCGCATACGCAAAAACAGACGCCCGAATCCGGAAAGCATGCCTGAACAGGATAAGCGTTCTCTCTCGAGAAGCTACAAAGTCTTGGATTATACATGAGAGACGCCGCCGAGGATTTGGTCTCCTCTCGATCGTTCACCCCCCTCCTCCCCCCCGCCCCGCGACAATGTAAGTCGACCGACGAAAGAAGCAAGTCGGATAAGACCGGGGACTCCTTGCCGCTCGATTCTCAAAGCGCTTAATCCATTTATTAACGTCAAAACGTGCCGTCTTTATTGTGAATTTTTTGAAACGTTTTTCTAATAATTATAGTTTTTATAATCTAGATAATGTCACCGCAATATTTTGCAGGGTATGGAAATAACGAGTCACTTGTAACGTCATTATCATTTTTACAATTACGTACCTTCTTTAGCAGTAAGTGCTAACGAGGACTAATAAAGCGGCGTTGCTTTTTCTTTGCAATGTAATTACACTTTCTTTCAATAACGATAACGAATTTACTTTGTCGTTATTTAATTTGAACCTATTTATATGATTTCGATTGTGTTTAATCTCTGGACTTCAATTGGTATTCATAGCCTGTTTTGTCATATTTAAAATAATCTTTAAAGCATAGTTAAAAAATGTCATAAACCAATATCATATATATTGCCGCATTTTAAGTACAATTTTGAGTTTAAAATTATGTAAAAATTTTTTCACACGGCATTGAAAGTGTAAAAAAGTGAATTTTTTATTGCATTTATAAATTTAATAAAAATATAAAATTTTTAATTTGAATTTTAAATATTTTAAACATTTTAAACATTTTAAATATGTTAAACATATTTTAATGTGTTTTAACTTTTTGTGCTCCTATGTATTTAAAATACAAAATAAAATTTCAATTAAAAAAGCTTTAGAAATGTAATTTTTTGTTTAATTTTTGATCTTGTTTTAGCATTAAAAATGTAATCAAAAATCGCTGATGTTTGCTTTTTGAAGAACAATAATGATAATGTGTAAACCACTTTTTAAACTTAATAATTATTATAATAACTGGTCGAAAAAAATTTAACAAAGCAACTCACTCTGATTATAATGCCGCAAAAAGTTTTAATATTCTGCAACTAATTTCACTCCACATAAATATTTGGACGGTGTAACAAAATTATAATTTTCGGATCTAATTAAAAAAACCTTCAAATATTTCACCATTCTTTCCGCGTGAATTCAGCAAGAAGTAACATAGTAACAATCAAGATATAATCGCTCACCCAAACATCGACGAGCAGCCTTCCCCGTCTCCCTCTCTCCCTCACGATCGATCTATTACGGGTGATTTCTCCGACGTTCCTCCTCGCCGTTCCTCGATGCACCGGCGACATGCTCGCACACACTCGCACTCGGGGAATAACAACGACGCGAAACACCGGGAAATAATGCGACATGCGCGCGTTACAAACTCTATCAATTCGACACGACTGCGACGGCGAGACGGAGAGCGATCGATCGACCGGACGGGATTGACTAGCGCGTTCGCGCCTGGATTCACTCGGCGCACTTCAGACCTGTGTCGCGCGCTAACGCCAACTTCAAGAAGGAACGCACCAACATGGCGAGCGGCCGTGAACCTCGCGAATGCCGCGGACCGACGGTCGCGCTGCATCTGTTTACGATAGCGTTTCCTCGATCGTTCCGATGCTCCCCCGATGACCTTCCCCGAGCAAATCAACTGAAGATCGCACTCGCGACGCTGATCGAACGATAAACGAGAGAGAACGAAAGCAGAAGACGAGCGGACCGCTGAGTGACAAAGGATCACGAATACCGAAAGAACGCGGTCAATCACAGTCACGCGGGTCGATTAGTACATCGAAACGAACGTCCGTCACTAAACTCCGAACTCCCGATCGTCGTTCGTACGCGAAGCTCAGGTGAGATGGATGAAAAGACACGGAAACGCGGAGCGATCGCGGTTCCGTTACGCACCGGCGACTCGCGAGAAGTGACTGACTGGCGAACTTGAGAGCCGGTCACGTGACCGCTGCTGACTTCGCTCGCTTGCTTTGAATTTAATCATACAATAATATCAGTATAATTTTGTCGCGTGTTAATTATTCTAATTATTAATAATTTATTCATGCAATAATTATAAGTCATATTCTAATTATTAATAACTTAGTCATGCAATAATTATATTATAAGTCATATTCTATGTTAGTATGGTACGTAAACGTATGTCATGAATTATACTCGTAATAAGCATAATTTGAGATGTTACATGAACTCATTTCCTCACTCGAAAAACGGTATTGCTGTGGCATATTTTAAAAACAATTATAAATTTAAAATAAATTTGATACTATAAATCAGTTTTGAACATAAAATTGAAGAGATAAAGTAATATAAATTTTACTGCAATTATAAATTTAATAGAAAACTTCTTATTTAAGTGTTTTATTTAAACGTTTTAAAATCTTTCTCTTAAAATTTTTTATTTCTTTCCAAAAAAATACACAATTGTGTTGTTTTTATTATTTTTTAACGAAAGACGTTAACAAAATCAAATCTTTTGTTTTATTTAATCTTATTTTAATATTAGATAAATAACAAGAAAGTATCAAATATTTATTATGCAACGATAATTGTAACGAGTTACATTTGAAAAGCACTAACTATTCCAGTTCTTGATTGTTTTGCAACTCTTATAAATTTGCAAACCGAAATATTCTTTTGTATCAAAACAATATGTAATAATTTATTAATATTGTAAGATGTTATCTTTAGTATAAAGATAAATTATTGTCGCAAAATTTATTATTTAAAAAAAAATAACTTACGCTAAATTATTATCGCGTACTTATTGATTATCGGTGGCACCTAATTAGCAATATATTCCTGGTAGCATGTACAGTAATAACGTCAGCCACGTACAATACAGTCGATCGATAGTTCGCAGACAATGCCGGAAGTGGATCATTTTCATTAGAGACAGAACAATTTCCCATTATGTCATAATTCAACGGATCCAGTCGTTCTGAATATTATGCGATTATAATTCTACGTGTTCATTAAGTATCTCGATTTTTTATTCTTCATCACAGAATCCCAATTATCAAAATTAATTGAAAGGTATAATGTTAAGAGGAAGTTGAAACAGATAATATTATCTATCTTCTTTTTTTAATCCTTTTAACTATTTTCTCTTTCCTCTTTTAAGCTTTTAATCTTTTCGGCTACTTTTCTACTGCCCAAATGTCTGCTTTTCTACCAAATTAAACTATTCGGACATCCAAGTATTATCTTAAACAATTAAATCCTCAGTTATAACGTGTAGATAAACGGACTGTCTTCGTAATCGTGCTAAATTTCGATAATTAATCTATCGAACTCCATGTCGGAACAACGTACGCTGTTTCGTGACAGCGGAAAGCTCGGCGAAGCAACGGCCGGTTTTTATTCCAAACGACATACGAGCGTTAAATCACCGTGCGACAAATCTATGGTTTTAACGGAGAATTTAACGCAGGGCGAAAGTATCGATGCCGTCGTCGAACGTCATCGAGTATAATTCTAGTGAGGACTGAATAATTGGGACGGATGCAACAAACGCGTTGCACTCGCGAATTCATTACGGATACTCGATTGGTGGAGGATGTACCTTAATGAAAATCAGCCTCGATCAAAAAGGCGGGAGCGTCGAGGGGGAGGGGAGGGAGGAATGGGGGAAACGCGAGACCCGCGCTCGTGCGCACGCGGATTGATCATTTGTGGCCGACGCGTGATTGCTTAATTAAAGCCGATAGCACTTCCGCGAGTACAATATTGCGCGCGATTTCGTTTCGGTGAATGCCAATTTAACCCTCCCCATAATTCGAGCCGACTGCCCATCGTTGGGGAAAAAAAAGTTATTTGCAACCGTGACGGATCGACCAGCGTGAACCGCTATCTGTACTAATAAAAATTGGTTAACCATTGTTTTTTCGGATTAATAGATTTACATCACGCGTCAACCTTTCACGTGTCAAAGAATTTGATTGAGCTGCTTCAACTCGGTACGATTAATTGAAACGTTTGGTGACTACAATTGCATGGTAAAATCATTATGGAAAATAACTATGAAAATAGACAAAAATCTAATTATAATTATTTTATCGCGTAATTATAATAACAAGTATTAAATACCATTTTTTCAAATGTTAATATCTGCCAGAAACAACTTATTTTGATCACAAATTTACAAACGAATTTAATTAGTACATTATTTTGTCACTTTTTTGTTATATTTAATATCATATTACAATACAATTATATATTATAATGAAAAAGCTTTCCCCGCGGCATATTGTTAAAAAAAAAAACTATGGCAATGACAAAGCCAGCGAATAATAATAAAATTAATGATAATAGCAATTATTATAATAATTTTTCATAAAAACGCAATTGTAAAAGGGAAACGTGAACAAAATCTACTAACAGAAACAGGAAGGAAAAGAATCCCTGGCCAAACTGCATTGTCCATTTAGCTGGATATTCTCACAACCAAATTACTACTACTACTAATTATTTCGAACGGGTTAATTTGTACGGTCTGTTTTCGTTCCCTTTTTCGACTGCTCAAATGGGCATCGTCATCCCTGCGCATACACAGGTTTTCTCGCACCTCCACCATCGTCCTTAACTATCCTCTCGGCTAAATGTTAATTGCGAAGCAACTTCCGGCGGACCTTATTAAACCGTGCCGTCTCCGAGCCACATGGCGGCGGGCACAAAATCCCGCCCCCTCCCCTCCCCGGCTCGTGTATCTAATTAAGCGTATCTGGATGCATATACGCTCAATAAATGCCGAATTCCGAAGTGGCGAAAACACGACTACCGAAAATTGAACATAACGTGAGGAAGAGCACATAGTCATCAGCGATCTCATTCGCGAGGTGCATCTGTTGTTTCCTTTTTATTTGTTCCATTCGGTATTGATTTTGTTTGAGATTCAGGTTCTCTAACGGACTCTAACGAATTATTATAAATACTACTCAGACGCAAAAAGAAGACTTTTTCGCTGAAGTAATTTTACCGGATACAGATTTGAAAATAATTCTGTTAGATCATCAAAATAATTAGGTTGCTTAAACTGATTGTGGCAGAATGTCGAAACTTTGTCGTGCTTGATCGTCTTACATTTTTTTGATCCAGCAAAATCGCTCTTTCCGTGCATTATTGCTAAATCATTGGAACATTATATTACTCTACCAAGTACACTTATCTCAAGCGCAGACGCTCGCTTACAACGGTCCGAAATTTTCTAAGCAAACCACGCCGATAAGTTCGGCGCCAAGAAACTCGCGTGAAAACGTCTGTTTTCTAGCTTACACGAATATTCTTCTTGAAAAAGAAGAAGAAGGAGAAGAAAAGAAAAACGCGGCAGGTGCACGTACCGAGTCGTAGAATCTACCGTTTACCTGCGTGTAACAGCGCGGACGGCTTTCGGGCTTTACGCGCGGGGGCCACGTTAGGAGGAAGGCACGTAGGAGGAGCCCCGGGGTCGCGGGTGGATTTATTTAACGAGAGTATAAATGCGGATACGGTACAACGCCGCGTTCTTTCGCCGCGTATCACCGCGATAAATTAGACCGGGGTGCGCCATTAATTAGCTTTACGCTCCGGAAAATATTCCCCGGGCTGCGCCTTCTCGCTGCCTCGAGTGGTCCCCCCTTCCTCTCGCCCCGCGCTTCCTCTTCCGTAGGAGAATATTTAAATCCACGTGATAAACAGAAATTGTACGCGCGATAGCGCAGAGATTAAGAACTGCATTAGATCGGCGCGAGTTCGTGCGCCGGTTAGTCCGGAATGGAGTGGTTACATCAGCTTTTCCCCTCCCCTTCCCCCCCCCCGTTTACCGGGCGTAATAATCGAACAATATTGTTACCGAAAGTGTGCACGTTACGCAAACCGCGCATTGCATTAAATGCAATAACGAAAACACATTATGCGATATATGTAACGAGGTTTCGACGGTGTTCAGGTTTTCCGATCGGTTACGTATAATTTGATAATCGATACGTGTTATTGATTCGTAACATAACATGCGCAATCGTTACGTCATTATCACAGCATTATCAAATGAGATTGGCTAATGATATTGTGCCGATATTAGGTTTATGCAGCTTGTAATTATCCCCAGACTTATGTCATTAAGTTAATGGAGTTGGAGTTATATTAAGACGGATAATGCAGATATTCGGAACAACAAGCGGCATAATTAAACTATCTACACTTCGTGAAACATTGGGAAATTACAGTATTACAAAGGTTCTCTCGAACCTTTACAAATAGAAACATGCAATGAAGCTATTATATAACTTAATATTATATGTATTTACGAACAACTGCAAATCTTCTAGATACTTTAAGACATCTCGACTTAAAAAAAAAAAGATTTATAAAATTTATTAATTCTAACAATGCTGAAATAATTTATATATAATCTTTAAATATATATAAAATAATTTTTATTATAAATATATATAGAATATTATAATATAGAATATAATAAATATATATAAAATAATTTTAAGTTTTTTGTTACTTTATGTAATATCTAAATTTTTATGCTCCTAATTGTTTTAACTCATTATGGAAGTTTGCTAAAAGTGTTTAACGTAATAATGTAACAAATTATTATCTCACTTCAATTATTTTTTTAATAATATTTGAGATAATAAAATTTCTTAATAATAAATGAGCAGACTCTCGCTGCCTGTTCCCTCCCCTCGCCGACGATCGCAAAATAATTAATCAGAATTAGCTCCAATTGATTGAACTTTTGCATGCGGTATCTTGGCGGCATTTCAAAAAGGCGCAGCCATAAACAAGTTGCAAAAGATAAACGACACCGGCTGAGAATTACGAAAAGCTACGTGAAAAGCTCTTATCGATGCATCCTGACCGGCAGATTCTGTCAGAGCATCCTCGTGGCTTTGAGCGATGAGTAAAAAAAAAAAAGAAGTAGATGAGTCTAGCCCGAGTTCTTTCTTCGTGAGACCATCCAGACGGCAGTAATGTGAAACGTGGATGGAGGAAAGAAATTTAGATCGCAGACGACGAGAGAGCCGAAGAACGATCGCCGACGTGCAGAAGCAAGGTCCGTTAGATCGCTTACCTCCGGTAATGATGAGACAGAATTTCCAGCGGGTACTTCAATACCGATATTACGATCTTCTGCCGATACATTAAAATCGAATCGTTCGATCTAGAAAAGAAAAACGAATACAAGAATCAGAAAAAAAAGTGATAGCAAGTATTCCTACAAACTGATTTCCTTTTCGATTGCTATTTTTCTGAAATGGTTTTGCATTCTTGTTAATAGTAATTTATTAGTGATTAGAATTTTAATTACGGAAAAAATTTTAAGTAACTAACACTGAGTTTTGTAATACTTTATTTGAAATAAGCGATTTTTTATGTATCAATAATTATTTTCTGAAATTGAAAAGACATCTGCAAATTTTTGTTCGAGTTATAGCGCTTGGGGAATCTGGAACGATATACTATTAGTAAAGAAAGTGACGTGTAATTGTGTTTTATGTATGTTATCATCACGCTACTATGCTCAGTTGATTGATAATAGTCATCTGTTATATGCTTCACGATATGAATAGGACGAGCAAAATGCATGCTCGTATATATGATGATCTAGCTGGATCGCGAATTGATAATCGACGATGTCTTCATACTAAATTATAATATTTTATTTAATTTCATAAATCAAAACTAATATTGGTAACAAGTACATAATTATTTATCTCAAGTGACTAACTGACATTGACAAAAACATTGTCGGTTAATTGCAAAAGTAAAACTTATTTTATTCCAAAAATTGCAATCTTCTTAAATTATCGACGTGTGTAAATTATGATACATTATTAAAATTAACAATTAAAAAAGTTAACAATTTGTAGGACAAATAATAATAAAATCTATATACTTTATTTAAAATGTGGAATGTTAAAATATTTTATCTTCTCTCAAACTGTAAATTAATTTTATATATAAAAATAATTGTAATAAATCAATAAATTATTAAAACTGATTTTAATGGATTGTTTTCGACAAAAATACGAACCGCAACGTCTAACTCACAAACTTACAGAGACATTTAAAAGCAAAGCGTTTTGAGAATGAGAGCAAAGTGTACAGAAGACTCTCGAGACAAAATTACACACAAGAGAATAGAATACAAAGATAGAAGAGAAAGACAGGGGAAGCAAGAAAGCATCCGTCAAATACAGCGCATGGCGACAAAGAGAGCACATCGGAACGATAAAGGAAGAAAAGAAAAGACGCCAGTGAAGTAACGGTGGTACGGTTCGGAATCGAAAAAGAAATGAGAATGGCATGAAAAAGGTGCGAAAAACGGAAGAAGGACGAGAGAGGAAGAGAGAAGAGGGGTGATAGATAAAGGGAGATGTTAGGCCGCGTAAGGACGGCCAAAAGGATTTGGCGTGCTGCCAGAATCGGTCAATCGACAGTAGATAACCTCCAGACTCATCCTGCACGACGAGAATTTTGCGAGTAAAAAGCTTACGCCGCAGAAGAAAGGCGAGCGACGGAGGGGGTAGGTAGGAAAGGTGGAGGAAAAGCGATATCAAAGGGAAGCCAGCTCGCAAGTCACGCTGGGCTTCAGCCTCGATACATCTCGAACTGATTTCTCGGCGGCTGCATTAAAATCTGGCAAGGAGCTGGATGAGAGGCTAAATTTAACGACAGACTTTGCGAAGTGTCTTGCAAAAATCTCTCAAAATCTGTATGACGACATTATGAAATGTTGCCGTTGCAAGGGAGTGTCATAAATTAAGGAGAATCTAAATGTCAGAAAGAAAACGTAGAGGAAATAAAATTTAAAAAGCTTAATTTCTTAACAGCTTATGTAACAAACTTTTATGGAAATTAATAAATAATAATAATTGTTTTTTTTGTAAAAAAAAATGATGTGTTGCGGGCAAATATAGATGCTAATTAATAAAATAATTATGAAGAATAACTCGTCGCGAAGATGTTGCAAAATTGATAAGATTAATATAAAAGTAAGTCAAATTAAATTTTCTCGTGATATAATATTCATTCTGCGAAAAAGCATACTCTTTTTCTTACCTTAATATAATACCCATGCGAATTTTCGACGAAAATAGAGAGGGCCTTTTGAAGTAGTAAAGATGTCGAACATAGTCAAAGATTGAATTTTCGACCGGGGCTACACACAAGAAAGATATTCCCCTTGGTGCTTCAGTACGTCAGATAAGTAAGTGGATAAATTTCTACCGTGGGCCGCGGAAGCAAGACCGACGAAAGAAAAGTTCGACAAGATGGAACCCGAGGAAGCTGCGTATAACCAACTGTGGAAACGAAGACGTGAGATTACAATTTGCACCTATTAACTCTTTGAATTTTCTCCGAGTTTCTGAAGCAGTTTTCCTTTTTTTTTTTACATTATTAACCTTTTCATAAACGCAATAATAAGGATATCTTATATACGATAAAATTTTATAAAATATTATACTACGCAATTAAATATTCTTTAACGTAAAGAAATTTAACATTTTATATTATTTAATATTTCACATTCTTTATATAAATAAAGAAGGATGCATAAAATAGAACAACTTTACTCCCTGGAGCGATAAGTGAAAACGATATATTTTTTATGGCTTTTAAACCGTTGAATCTGACTTAAAAACATTTTTAATTTGTTGAAAAAAATATTAAAATCAGTATATTAAATATAATAAGCTATACAAAAACGGTATGTTGATAAAAGAGTAAAATTATATTAATACAAATAATATTAAGTGAAATTGATATTTAACAACACAAATTAGATGAAAAAGACGCATTTAGTCAAAACGGACTTTGATGTTTAAAAATATTTTGCGCGGTTTTTACTATTTTCAACAGTAAAATATTACAATAAAATATAAGATATGAAAGCATTCTTGAAATAAACAACCATGCTTTCAGGTGGCATAATTAAGATTTAAAATAATTCTGATCGATAATATACCTTAATTTGAAATATTAATGTTTTAATTTTTTTTATCACAAGCAGAACTTAAGCTTGATAAAGATGAAGGCATTATTTCACTAGACAAGAAAATAAGAATTAATACATTCGTAAAGCTCAACAATTGTAATTTACGGTATTAAATATTTAATAGCTTTATATTCTGATTTTCATACTTTTCTGACAAATTAAAAAAATAATCTAAATCAAATTCAACAGTTCGAAAAGTACAAAAAACAAATAATCTTTTTGATTTGCCACTCCGGGGAACAAAACAGTTTATTTTGACCCGTTTTCTTTTAATACAAAACGCATTGGAAGGATTTGATGTAAAAAGCTAAAAAATTATTGGGTGTTTGTTATTCATGCTGAATCAGAAAGTTTTCACCGCTCGTACAACGGAGAAGGAAAACGAGGTTCGCCGATGCGGGACATTACGATGAAAAAAATGCAAAGTGTAATCTACCGTAGCCTGAGGGAGGGCAGAGGGGAGGGTATAAAAAATAGAAGAAAGCACGGGCTTTGAATCGCGGCAACGATCGACCGTGGAAGCTCTTGAATCTGAAATGTCTGAAACGTTGAAACATAAAACCGGAAAGACGGCGAATGGTCAAAGATCGAACCTTCAAACCCCTCTGACGGGGTGACGGCAAACGGATGAAAAAGAGACAGGAAAAAAGAAGCGACGACGGGGAGGGGAGGGAGGGAGGGAGGGGGGTGGAAGAAAAACGACAAAAAATCCAAGAGTTACGAGGACACACGGCCGATATCCGAGTGGATAAATTCCCGACAAAAGAGCCGCCGCCGTTAGGGCGGAGAGGTAAGGGGTGAGGAGATGTAAAAAAGGTGTTCGGGACACGCGGGGAAAGTCGACGGGGCTGAAAGGGGCTGGCGGGGGAGGCGCGGGAGTGATATGAGCACGGGAACGATGGAGAAAGATGAAAACGATGAAATCCGGAGTGCGCTCTTTCCCTGCTTACTGCTAATACAGCGCGGCCATATGCCGCGTAATATCGCGATTTCTATGATAACGATACCTGCTCTTTCTCTTTATCCCCTCACTCCCTCCTCTCTTTCTCTCTCTATCTCGCCCGCTTTTTCTCTCGCGCGCGCACGTGGAGAAACTTTGAGCTTGTCCGGAGGACGAGGAGACGGAGATTATGTAGCCGGCGACAGATAAGTGTACTCCGGGCGCGCTTATCTCGATCTAAGGGGGATCTATTCACTAGTCGCGGTACACTTGTATTTACTTTCGCGTTTATTTATCATGCTGATGAGGAGAGGCGCCCCGGCTTATCGTGAGCGCGCCCGGAGACGATGGGATTTCGTTGTACGTATATACGCGTGTAGCCCGCGCGCAGCCGCGCGCCACCTGATCCCGAAGCGCCCCGGAATTCCTCGGGATTATCCTGAGAGACCCCTTGATTCGGGATTCCGGGACCTCAAGGTCCGCGATTTTCCTCGCCTTGGAAGCCATAATCGCGTTACGATGTCGGAAAAGCGGAGAACAATGTGAATCCCTGCCTCCCGCTGCCGCGCCGCGCGTGAAACGCGCGCGTTCGACAGAATCGGAATTGATATGAGATACAATCTATCGATAACGCATTCCGTTAAATTTATATAGAGAGCGACGTAGATCTGACGTAGTGCTCTATATACGCGCGACACTATACGTAAGTTACGTAGGTGGAGATGATTGGATTAAGCGCGAACGCCGACGCAAGTTGCTTCCCCAATATTAACTCGATTTGCGACGAGTATTCCGTGAATTTGTTGCAGCGGGAGAAACAATAAGTATATTCAGGGGGAAAGCGAGAGCAGACGTGACTGCGAATACAGGCTTGGCCAAAAGTAAGGGTGAGCTTGCAAATACGAATTCCGGCGGGTCTACTTATCTAACAATTAATAGTTAACAAATAATAAACTTTTTTTCAAATTCGAAACTGTGGTATTTAATCTTTTCGCTGTACTAAATTTAAAAGCGTGCCGGTAATTATTAAAATATTTCGCCAGCGACCCGGCATCCGCGATGTTTATTACGACTCAACGGATTCAAAATTAACCTCGCCTCTTAATTCGCGAAGATCGACCGGTTTATTAAAGCGCGGGTCTTTTCCTTTTGGACGGGGTTGTAGGGACCTGCAATTTATCTCTCGTCGAGACTCAACAAGAAACGCGGCGCATACTCGCCGTGCCTTCTTGTAACAGCCCGACGGAGCTTTTCGCGAAAATTTAGCATTCGCCCTCGTTTCGCCGCACTTTGCAACTTTCCCGTGGAAGCTGCGGCGGCGGCTCGCGAAAAGACGCTCGGGATATTCCGCGCGCGGAAGCTCGCGAGATTCGTTCGTGCCTTTCACCCCTTTCGCCCTCCCTGTCTCTTTCCCTTCCCTCAGACAAATAGCAAAAGGAGATACTGCAAAGGATAAGGGGAAGAGATCGGACCGAATCTCTTCGAAGCGTTCCACCACGATTGAACGCGATGTTTCCGCTCGAATAAACCGCAAGACCGACCACCCACCACAGTCGTTGCCGCGGTAGAACAGAAATCCGCGCGCGCGCTCTGAATGTCGAGGGACGAGGTACTCTTCCTTCGCGCGAAAATTCGTGCGAAACGCCCTCCCCGGATTCATTTTTGGATAAAATCGTTTGCGAATAGACGCAACCGACGCAACAATATCGAGACTCGATCTGATGAAACTCGCCCTGAATTTTCGACGAGCCGCGCCTTGTAAAAAGCTCAAGTCGCGTCTCTTCGTTTCCTCTAAATGGAACTTTACGACGAGTAATTCAGCCGGTCCCGATGATTTTACCTCGCCCGATCAATCATGCAAAGAGCAAGGAGGCAATTTACGATATTGCGCAAAATATAATGGGATTATTACTACGATCGCGGAATTGCGTGACTTTCATTCCGAAACAATTTGCATCCCTCAACAATCCAGACAACTCGTGTCTAGATTTGACAGGGCATCCAATAGATGATAGATAGCTACCTTCATAAAGACCATTAAACGGAAATCTACGCATATATGTACCAGTATGCTCGGATCAAACTATTTAATCGAATGTGTAGGCAACATTGCTTTCCATGATTAAGAACGTCTCTCTCGCAGGGTCAAAGGGACAGCCTCGTAATCAGCCGTATGTGAATCTCTATCATTACCCACTAGAATATTAAGATCCATGATGTGTGAGGTAGTTGCCTAATATCTCAAACACGACGATTTGAAACGTTCAAAGGGATCTGTATTTACGGTTTCCATACCGGCGAATTAATATACAATGATGATAATAATTGACGAGCGAATTTTGTGATGTTAGTATTAAAACTACTTAAATTAAATACGCAATGCGATGAACAAAAGTTTGCCATAAAATAATGCAATATTAAATGAATACACTACGTAAAATGAGTAAAAAGTTGTATAATTATATGTCGTAATTATCACGTAGCAAAATTATATTTTTAAGTGCATCCTCGGGCATTTGTTTAAAAAGTGCACAGAAAAGAAGCAAATGTTAAATAACTCTTATATATTTATATGAACGCATTCATTGTTTCAATATACGCAACAATATGTAATCTTCTTAGAAGAATTTGAAAATCTTGAATATCAACAATATTATGGCCTTATTTCAATACTATAATTGCTATTTCAAAAATATAGTATTATTATTTTGATAATTTTATTCTTAAAAAATTATAATTCGATTTGAACATCCAGTACTTTCTATCTAACATTTTTTTTATTTCCATTCAAGAAAATTATTCTTAAATAACAAAACTATAATTTTCTTGATTAAACTATATAAAATCTTAAAATAAATCTTTATTCAAGTAAATTTTTTTGATTTAACGCAATATAATCTTATTTCAAGATTTTCATTTTGAAACTAAAAGTATTGTCAAAATATCCTTTTTTTTCCTGTGTCTACGCGAATCTGATATATTTAATGAATGTTATTATACTCGACGTAGACGGAGTGGAAAAATTAATTTCGCCGGGGTGTTGCGAAAGAAACGTTCGCCGGGAAATTGAAATGATTGAAGAACCAATTGGTACGCTCAGGAGTTGTAATACTGTTGAGTAAACGTACCGTGGCGTTTTATAGTTGTAATATTTCGCGTTTCGATACTTTTTCCTCGCACAGAGCGAACGATAAGCACGAGAATGCTTCACTGGAGGTAAATACCTCGCTCCTGCGGAGTTAGAAGCCTATTATCAAAATTTCGACACAGTCGATGGAGTTTTGGCTTCCTCCCAAGGAATTTGATTTCCTGAATGCTGAAAAAAATGAATCTATAAAAAAATCTCGCAAATGCTAGACATAAAAAATAAAATGCCGCGCGCTTTGAGACGTCGACTTTACGTTCTTATTATGCGAAAATCGGAAATTGACTTTGTTATTTAATCGGAATCGATGCGGGTTGTATCGCTTTTTGATATGAAATTCCTAAATTATTAATCTTGTGTTGTTATCGTCCCGATGAAATACGATCTTCCGCGAGCGGAGTAACGAGGAAGAAAACCAGAACGGTGTAAATGCCAAGCGGCAACTACTCGGAGAGGAAATTTATGTTTCTCTACTTAGCCTGAAAATAGTACTGCAGATTCTCTGAAACATGAGTAAGTAAATCACGAAGATAATAGTACTAAAACATTGTACTTTCCCTGGAATTCTCATTTCGCCCGAACACCATAACTACCTGCTACTTTATTCAAAAACTTCCGCAGAAATACACGGTTAATTAACGTGCGATGTACATAATGATTAAATTGTTAAGCAAAGTCAATGAAGCAACATCAGATTATATTACTTTCCACGGATAAGTAAATTTTTTTCTAGGGAATAAAATATTGGACATATGTATGTCGAATATCTATAGTTTTCAAACAAAAATCTATTACAAAATTTTCCGGTATTATTAAAATTGGCAGGAAACCATCATTAAGCTTGTCGCAATTTAAAGTAGAAATATCAGTTATGATCGACAAGTACAGATACTCGGATTGACAGAAAAATGAATGTCTCTCGAACGTGACTTTAACTTCCTGCCTTTTTTTTGCTTTATCGAATAAATCGCTTAAAGTAAATAACTGATCGGGGGAGAGGGGGAGGAACGAGAAGACTATGAGATCGCAAGTGTAAGATAAAGCGATTAGCATTTCGTCAATCGCGCGACACCGCATTTGCGAACGAACGTATTAATCTTGGGCATTGTCACGAGGACCCCGAAGTATTTCCCATTTTCCGGCCAATACGCGTATACGTACATACGTTATAACAACGTCCCAGCATACACGCGTACCTTGGAGTATCGTAAATATTCATGAGGCCATAAATATTCATGCCAGCCCCGTTCAAAGGGAATCGTTTAAAGAAGGAAAAACCGAGAGAGAAACGACATCGGACTCCTTCCAGGAATATATCTCCCTCTTATCTGGCGTCACTCGAGACGAAGAAACCAACGTCTCGGAGGTGAATCCAAACGATACGACGCGTTTTTGACGCATCATCACTATTGCACTAAAAAGTGCATTGCGACAAGTTCGCCCAGGTCTGTCGCACGCCATTAATTCCCATGACAAATTGTCAGCATTATTCTCACGATAAGTGTGGGTTATTAATTGCGTCTGTAAATTTAAAATTAATTATACATTTTTAATATAACATACCTTATCTCTATTACTTAAAATATTGTATATTTTAAGAAGGGCGTCTTTTATAAATATTTCAAAATCAATAATTTATTAATTAAAAGATTATTCTTTAATTTTTAATATCAGATGTATTTAGCAATGAAGTTATTTTAAATTAAAATTCCGCCTTTTACCAGAATTTTTATGAAAAAATTCCAAGAGACGCGAATGGGTGATGTGTAACAACATTCGATAAAAATGTATCGTGACATTTAATTATGTCGTGTAATATAAAATTTTAAAAATTGCGATCATCGACCAGTTCGAACGTTATATAGAACGCGGTTACATAGAACCCTTGATTTACGAGCTTTTCCCTTATACGAGACTCAAGAGAGTGACTCCACGGAAGAGAGTTAAAGGGGAACGAACGCTCCGGATCTTGCCAAGTACAAACCATAAATTTGTCTCATAAATATATCGCAAAGATTGCCCGAACTAGAGGTTTCTCCGACGATTTACACATTGTGATGCAATCATCGCGATTCCCCTCACTTCTTTATCTTTGCATCACGTTCACGGGCTGATCGATCGAGTGTCAAATCGAGACACGCGTGAACTCCGACCTGCAACAGTGAGTTTTGATAATTACGACACGTCGAAAGAGAGCTAATTGAGAAATTGTTTTTCCAAAAACAAAAGTACACAGCGATTTACGACCGCCGTAATTTCATTATCAACGCCGGATGGCACTCATTGAAATTTGCGGAAGATGGCTTTTACCCCGCAACGAGGACTCACCCTCTCTCCTCTCGTACAAAATTTTACGCCCGTAATAAACGTAAACGTTCGCCCGTTTGGCCCATTACGTTTTTCTCTCCACCTATTATCTCGTTGCTAGACAACCGAAAATGGAACGGGAGGTAGCCAAACTTGGGAAGCGGGGGAGTCCGTCTCTCCCTCGCTACCCCTACGCGGTCTTTCACCTAAGAAACGTAAGGGAGCCCCGAGAATCCTTGTTGAAGAAAATTCATTTCCTCGACAACGATCGTACGAGCGTGTTACAGCCGGGTCTGCGGAATGCCAGGACTGGATACCCCGACGCGGGAGGAGGGGGTTGCAAGGAAAACAACCCACTGCAACTGCCCGGCCGCAGCATGCAGTATTGCGGGGGATGCGAATTCAACGATTGTCGGACTGCGAATTTTCCTGCTGAAACGGCGGGAGCCAATCTCCGAGAGATCGCCACCGTGTCGGGGAGACAAGACAGACACGTCGCGTTGCAAACGTTGCCGATGAATCTTAATTCGGCGAATAAGTAAGAAAGAGGAAAGAGAAAAGAGGAAGCTAATTCCGGGCAAAACGAAGACCTTAATAAATGGGTACAAATCTGATTGTAACAGTGCAGCGCGGTGCACACCTTCATTTTCTCAAATTTTGTAAATGCGTGTTAGCAAGATTAACATTTTTATAGAAAATGCAGATGAAATATTTAAATCAATGACAATTTTTAATTAGAGAATTTCAATTGATAATATAATTGATTATTAAATTTACAGTATAAGTCACAGTATGTATTGCATCGGATCGCGTATCAGAATAATCAACAGCGCTGTGTAACATTTACGAGATTGAAAACAGAAGACACGCATGTATATCCACATAACGTACACTCCTTTCCGCGGTTTGGTGCTTTCGTAAAGTTTTAATTGCTAATTAAATCAATGTATGTCAGTGAGTTATATTGTATCGGGGACGCGCCGCTACGCAAACCTAATTCAGCGGCAATTAGTTGCGCGTCACGTATCGCCACCTCGCTTTCCGAGACAATATATTCTGCCTATATAATCGCGGAACATTTGCAATACACTTTTTACTCGGTGTTAGTCTCTCGGTTTAATTTCACAAGCTCGATACGCGGGAGACACTTAAGATAATATTATTACACGCTGTATGGAAAGTATGGAAATTAAAAAAAAAAAAATTATAATTGATACCTTTCAATTTGAAAAAAAAATTTGACACTGCTGGATCTTAAAAGATTTTCAAAATATGTTGGAAAAGGCTGCTGTCCAGATCAGGTTGTTGATAAAATTGAATGAAGATTATTAGATAAGTAGCGATGACACCGACGAACTGAAAAATAAATTTACTTTGTTCAATTGGTTTAACAGTTATTGTTACATTTTATGTAAGTTGTAACGAAAAACAAGTAAATCATGTACTTACTCTACTGAAAAGAGCATTGTTTATCTCGAAGAAATCGCAGGCTGTAAATGCTATTCGATGCTGTTGCAGTTGAATCGAAAAATCATTGATCTCGTTTCTGACATAGTCTTGGCCCAGATTTTTGTGTAGCAAATTTTCCATGGCGACATAACTCAGATTATGACTGCTACTCCATTTAGAATTTGGCTCACTCTCCTGGTCTTCCAATGGCGGTCGTATTTCTATACTCGATTGATTCCCTGTTACGTCCAGTTTATCAAGATTTACAGGTTTACAATTTAACATAACTTCGTATATAATTCTCCCGGTTCTGTCGGATTCTCGACGCGCGAGCGTGCAAATCCAGCACAGCAGACCGAACTGCGCGAGATATACAATGAAAAGTATATTGTTTAACACTATAAACGCATAATTTTTCTCTACAACAATAACGTAAATTTTGAATAGTGTAGCCAGGACCATGGTGAAGCAGTTTGCCGAGCAGAAGAGGAAAGAAAGGCTATAAATATCGTTTACCATGACGACGAGATCACATGTACCTGCATAACAGAGTATACGATTTATATAGGTTTTAATATTATTGCAACTTCTCCATATTCAGTACCAAAAATATATCGCCTTTAGATTTTTAATCATAACTTTTATTTAAGTAAATTAAATGGATTCAACATTTTATAAAAAATAATCAAACCTCATAACACGTACATTATATGCAAAATATATCTAATACTAGGTATTTAAATGTAAAATGTTGAATCTATTTGATTTACATAAATAAAAGTTATATTCTAAAAACAAACCTAAAGGTAATGTACTTTAGGTCGGTAATACAGATTGTATTAAATTACATCTCGGCTCAACTACATCTACACATTGCACTATAATGTAAAAGTTAATAATTACAAACACTTACCGGTATGCAGTTCTCTGATACGTCTAATTTTGAGCGCGATCCATGGCCCATTAGATAGCACGTCCAACTGACCAATCAATTTATTTATCGTTTGGAATCTATGATACAGCACATAGATAACAACGTCGAAGACGAAGCTGTTGACTAACGACTGGGCTATTATGTAGTGCATCAGCAAGTCGGACACGAAAACCTCTTCTGGATATGTAAAGGAATAATATAAGGCGTACACGATCAAGGCTAAAGGACAGCAAATAAACGTCGCGAGAATTGCTAACGCCTCGACGATTTTTATAGACCGGTTATTCATGAGTGTTTCTCTTCTGATCTTCTGGTCAAGCTTCTTTATTTTGTCCATCAGCTTCGGCCACTTGTCGTACTGCCTGATACCGTGACAAACATAGTAATACGTTGATACATAACACAACACTTTATTTACGCAATGTATGTATTCAAATATGTCACTTTTAAGAGTGAAAATTAAGGCATCCATCATGCCGCAGATTATGCTAATGGAACACACAACCAATTGAATTATACGTAGGATTATCGTGACAAACTTAGGACACTTTCGTGGACGTGCAACGCCGACCCCCAGGAGCCAAGAGGTGTACGATATTGGACGTAGAATGTGCTCTATCGAAGGCGAATTGTCTTTCACTTGCACATGGAACTGTTCCTCCATTTCCTCTTCGTATTATTTGCTAATCGACGTTTTGTAAACGAGTATGATTGTTAATTATATTGAAATTTCTCGTGATGCGGAATATTTTGAAAAAAAAAAGTAGCAAAGTCTTTTTAGAAGTAGAACACTCTGACAAGCGAGCGCGTGGTGAATTCTCTCTGGTGTTTCACGCGGAATAGAGAACGACGTATTACCTCGGTAATATGAGAGTGTATGTCAGCTGCTCTTCACATAAGCGGTTTTAATAAATTAAATACATTAATGAAATTAATTAAATACATTTAATGAAATAGTTAATAAGCTTGATACAAGAGCAAACATATAACAAGATGTAATAATAATGCAAAGGATATAACAAGAGATATAGTAATAACAAGGGATAATGATTAATAAAACGAGCCAATTAAGAAAATTAAAAATGTAAATACAATTTTTATCTTAAAAAGATGGGTGTGCTGCAATAGTAAAAAATAGCTTTTTATTATTACAATAATTAAAATATTTAAATTATATGTTACGTATGCCTACTCAAAATCTCAAGTTTTTTATTACTATTTAGTAGAATTCAAGTTGGATAATTGTTCTTAATCCTCAAAATGATGTATATCTCTTGAGTAAGTCTCGATCGTATCTAAAAATCTCAAAATGGCGTATTCAATATGGTAATCCGAAAACTCAATATTGGAGCAGTTTTTTAATTTTTTTTTTATTCCTTTGCGAGACATTGTAATTAGAATATTTTTAATACATTTTTTCTACACATGTAAAATCAGATATCAAATATTCAGATCCAACATTTTTTCATAATAAAATGTCCAAATTTATAAAAAAGATGCATATGAAATATTGTAACGTGCACGAATAACTCTATATTATCGACAATGGCTATTTTGGCATTAACGGCCATTTTGATGATACATGTTTCACATAAGAATAAAAACAGCATATTAGTGTTGCAATTCTGACATTAGAATGCTACCAGATCAGAATACCTGCAAATAGTTTATGTCTTAATATTATTGTAATCTTTTCATAGCACTAAACTACATTTTGAGACATGTTAACAACAATGCAAAAGCTATTATTCAGAAATACAAAGAATTTACCGTTATGCAATTCTCTGATGCATTTAATCTTACGCGCAAACTACAGAGTCGCTCATTCAAGCCAATTGGTTAATTTATGCGATATAGTATAGGTGACAATATCGAATACAAAGCTGTTGACACTATAAATGACTACGTTAATATTTAATAAATCAAATCGAATGCAAATATGTATTTCATATTTATAAAATAATAATACAGACCGAGGATCAGGAATGTGGCGAATCAGAAACAAAGGGCATAAAACGAATGTTGTCAGAATTTCTGATGCTTCAATGTTTTTTATTGACCGATCAAGGCTGATTATGCTGTACTAATATTTCGTGTACACATGGATTTTTATGCAATTACAGCGTAGTAGTGGTCGCGCATGGATATCAAGTCGCCCAAGTGTCAACCGACCGGACATATATTGTTTTATTTAACCAACTCTTAGTGTGGTACTAAGTTCTGGACTAAGTTCTCGTTTAGATCTTTGTATTGTTTATAGTATCGAATGAAGAAGAATAAATAAACAGAAATTGTTCCAGAAAACTGAAAAAATAAATTTAATTTATTGATTCGCACAAGATCTATAATTTTTATCTTTAATTCAAAGGTAATTTTTATATAAATAGGGAATTTGCATAATTTTTAACAACTATTGTATTTAATAATTTATATATAATTTTTATTGTAAATTTTTTAGGGAAATTCTTTAATGCAAATAAAGCGAAAAAATAAATATTAAAATATTTGATAATTTGAAAATATCGAAAACGATCCGGAAAAAATCGAGTTTACCCGAACATAAAATGTGACGTCACACTTCACTACTATGTTTACATGTCAAAATAACTTATTTATTTAGAAAAATAATTGAGCGCACACAAAACATATAAATGTCACAAAATACAGAGCACATATACACGATTGTCAGCTGGCGTAGTGAAGTGCGACGTCACGCAATGATCAGCTAATTAAAATGGTTTTTCCTCCACATTCAGAAATTTAAATATTTCTAATTTTTATTTTATTTTTTCTATTTAATAATAAAAATCAAAAATTGTTTAATCGAATAGATTTATAATACTGTTTACCTTATATTTAAACACAAAAAAGTGTCATATTTTTTAAATGTAAATTCTCTATTATAATAAATAAATTTTGTACGTACAGTAAAAAATATAGAATGTTTTAGTTTGCATAAGTCAAACCGTGTAACTAATATTCGACGATCTTGCAGTTCAATCAAAAAATTCTTGATCTCATTTCTGACACAGTCATCACGGACTGAGCTTTTGCGTGAAAGACGTTTTATGACGCCAATGTTCAGGTTGGGACTGCTACTCCAATTAGAATTTTGCTCACTATCCGAAACTTTCAGTGACGTTCGCACATTTAGATTCGATTGTATTGTTCTGTTTAGTTCATCAAGATCCACAGATTTGTAATTCAGTACAATTGCGTGTATAATTGTCCTGGTCTTTTCGAATTCCTTACCAGTAAACGTACAAGTCCAACACATCAGAAAAAAATTTATGTTATACATAAACGTTAAACTAATTAAATATGTAGAAACACTGCCAATTTCCTTGTTGTTAATGTAACATGCGTGTATTGTAAACATGGTCGGGATGATACAGTTCATAAAACAGTGGAGGAGGTTAAGGTCGTAAATTCCGTCTACCATGTTGACGAGGTCATAGATACCTAATAACCAATATTACGATTTGATTACATCTTGGTATTATTATTATTACAATCTCTTTATAAATTGTATTACACTGTATCTTAAGCTATATCTATACTTAGATTACAACAATGCGAGAAATTATATTTAGAAAAACGTACCATTATGCATTTCTCGGATGCGTCTGATCTTCTGCGCGACCAACGGCGTATCGGATAACTGATTTAATTGTCCGATTAATTTATTTACCGTTTGCAATCTGTTATACAGCACGTAGACGACAATGTCGAAGACAAAGCTGTTGATCAGGGATAGACCTGACATGAAAAAATACATGAAGCCATTCTTATAGAAATCAAAATCTTTTTCTTTATAATAGTCGTCTATGGTAATGCACACAGTCGGAAACAAAATTATCCAAGCGAATGTTGCTAGAATTGCTAGCGCTTCCACACATTTTATTGGTCGGTTATTTATAAGTGTTTCCGTCCTGATCTTTTGATCAAGCTCTTTGATTTTGTCCATTAGCTTTGGCCATTCGTCGTATTGCCTAATTACTTGATAAATTAAGTAATGCGTAGATACGTAGATTATAATGATTTGTATAAATAATGTGAAGTTGAATAAATAGGAATAAGTGAATTCGGGATTTGAAATGACCAGTTTTGAGATAACTTATTATTATATCGGCTGTCGTACTCGAAAAACACAAAGCCAAATGAATTGTACGTAAGGCTATTGTGAAATCCTTGAAGCAGTATTGGCGCGGATGTGCGATGCCGACTCCCAAGAACCAGGAGATATACGTTATTGGACATAAAATGTATTCTATCGAAGGCAAATTGTCTTCCACTTGCACTTCGACCTGTTCCTCCATTTCCTCCTCGTTCTTTTTGTAATTGACGTTTTGCAAATGATTATTAATCATATTGAAAATCCTCGTGATTCAGAATATTAAAAAAAAATGGCAAAGTTTTAAAAGCAAAATATTCTGACAAGCAAGCACGTCGTGAATTCTAATATTTCACGTAACGACAAAGAATGGCATATGACTTCTATCTACACTTCTGCAATATTAGATAGTGTGTTATTAGCTGCCCCTCCCCATAAACATAACACATTTTTAATAAATTAAATAAATCAAATAGGATAAATAAATGAAAATTGCTCAATTAGCGCTTTAAGTGCTAATATGAATAAGAAAAATAATTTACGTACTTGGAACGTCAATGCCACAAGCTCGTCCTTATAGTAAGTCATTCACATACATCGTGGATTCTCTTGATTCTTGATCACAATAAAATATTTATTCTGTTCCTTATCTCTCATATATTGTGTGCTCCAACAAGCTTAACGTAAATTAATAATGTATTGATCCGTTAGATGTATATTGATACCCAAGTAGCTAGTTAATTTGACTTGTGAAAGTGTTATTAAATACGTTATTTTAATATTAAAATAATGTCAACTTGCTATTCAAGTAGTAAGTTTCTTATTGCGATTCCGCTCGATATCATGGGGATGAAACTGACATATGGAACGTAGAAACGAAAATAACTATGTTGAAAACGGGGATAACAGTATGTGCGCGCATGACGTATGCGGGCTAGTTCACTTTACAAGGGGTGATCACAACGTGGTAATGATTAATTTGCGTAAAATTTATTGTATCAATAAGTCCTCTGGGTCAACTTGACAAAAGTTGAACGAGATGAATAAATACTAGATGTATTTCAGACAAATTTTTTAACGAATAGATATAATTAGACGGATTTTGTGTATATCTAAACATCAAGATATATAGGAATTCATAGTATTGAATGCGTTGTCCGGTATGATGCCCGGCCGCGCGAGTCAGCTGGACCAGCAGATCGATATTATCAATCAGTTGGACCAGCTGATTCGCGCGGCCGCGCGTCATACCGAGCAACAACATATAATGTCTTCTACTCTGTCTAAATTTTGTCAAAAGTTGTCGCAAAATACTGCGTCGAAATTATGAACAAGTCTAGTTTACATTGTTCAATATATTTGAAAAAAATCCTTTTAGAATTAGTCCATATCTCAAATATTCTCTCTCTTTCTCTCTTTCCCTCTGTCTGTCTTTCTCTCTTCCTCTTTCTCCTTTTTTCCATCTTTTTCCATATAATTATCACGCTTTTACTTTTGACTACCTGCAAAGTTTTTCATGTGTTTGTTAAAAGTTGCCACAACGTCGAATTACAATTGAGTTGTTACAAATAATGTTAGATACGTAACAAAGATATGTAAATTGTAATGTATGATTATCGTTTATTTTCTTTTCTGTTTTTTTAAATAAATACTATGGCCGTATTTCTTTCACTGTTTGTATAAGATGGCCCATGATTCCTTACGGGGTAAATGTTTACGTATTGTATATTTTTTATAAAAAAGACGAGAATTAAGTTGCGCTCCTAAAATTTTAAATGCGATATATTATATATATTTTTTTAATTATTAACGTTGAGTTAAATACATGCTAAACTTGTGTGAACTGTTACGTCCCGTTAAGGTTCTTTCTCTCATTACACATACATTTTTTCTTTCTTTCTTGCAAGAAGGTTCAAAATTCTTATTTCGATCTATGGACTGTTACAGACTTCCTCCTACAGACTCTATAGGATAGACAGGATAATGAGAAAAAAGAGAAAGCGAAAAAGGGAAGGGGAGAAGTAATAAGATAAATAGAGCCGTAAGATATACGTGATTAAATGTAAAAAAAAGAAGAATAGGACTGAATTAGCTAGAGGCGACTTAGACTTTGATAGATTAATTTAAGCTTAGGCTAAAAAGATAATTGTGTATATTGTTTTGTAACCTCTTATGATGAATCATTTATTGTTTATCCATTGCCAATTGCTATAATTCGAAAGATTCACCATCATTTTTGATATATCATGCTCAAATATGGAATTCGTTAACCCTTTAAGGGGTAGTCCCATACGTTCAAATAAATATAGTTAAATACGTTAAAATATATTGTAATTTGATAATGTATAAATTTTTATCGATAAAATTACTTCAACTAGGCTTTGACTAATCTGTTTATTCTATCAGAACCTGAGATGTATTCATCTCGCGAAATAATACAGATTGAGAACCATGTAATCTGTATTCCGATAACACTATTTTTGGTAGTTGAGTATAATTTACTTTGACAAATTTGTCCGAATGTTCTTCGAATGGTCGATAAAATTGAATAAGGATTATTAGATAAGCGGAGATAACACTGACAAACTGAAAAATAAATTTTCATCATTTAACTTTTCAAAGGATATTATTTATATTAAATTGAAAAAAATTGGTTCTTTGCAAATTATAATACAATGAATAAGTATTATATACTTACTTTACTGAAAAGAGCATTATCCATTTCGAAGAAATTGCAGGCCGTAAATGTTACTCGATGCTGTTGCAATTGAATTGAAAAATCATTTATTTCATTTCTAACACAGTCTCGATCCAGATTTTTGTAATTCAGTGCAAATGTGTATATAATTATCCCAGTTCTTTCGGATTCTTGTCGCGCGAGCGTGCAAATCCAGCACATCAAACTGAATTGCATGACATATACAATACAAAGAATACTCAGAAATAACATAGACGTAAAATTTTTTTCTACGATGCCCATATAGATTCTGAATAGGGTTGCCACGACCACGGTGAAGCAGTTTATCGAACAGAGCAGAAGATAAAGGCCGTGAATATCGTTCAGCATAATGACAAGATCACAAACACCTGCATAACATAGTTTACGATCTGGTTATATCTCGACATCAAAATCGTTGCAATCTTTTTATAGACATAGTATTATTTATTAAACGTCTTGACATCAAAACTCGAATTATTATAATACACAAGATAATATTTGCAAGAAACTTACCATTATGTAATTCTCTAACGCGTCTAATCTTGTGCGCGATCCATTGCGCGCCGAATAGTTCATCCAACTGGCCGATTAGTTCATTTATCAAACGGAATTTGTAATACAGCACGTAGACGATAACATCGAAGACGAAGCTATTGATCAACGACTGGGCTAACATGTAGTAAAACAACAAGTCGGAGACGAAAATGAATTCTGGATGTGTATAATAATAATACAGGACGTGTATGATCAGCAAAAGAGGACAACAGGCAAAAGTCACGAGAATCGCTAACGCTTCCATTTTCTTCACTGGCACGTCTTTCAATGGTGTTTCCTTTTTGATCTTCTGATTGAGTTTCTCCATTCTATTCATCAACTCCGACCACTTATTGCACTGCCTGATTCCGTAATAAATATTGTAATATGCCAATACGTAGCACATTATTCTATTCATGCAATACATAAACTTGAATATACCGCTGTCATGAGCTAAGTCGGTGTCGAAAGTGGAGAAATCTAACACGCTGTGCACCACGCTAACCGAACACACGGCTAAATGAACGATACGTATAATTATTGTTACAGTCTTGGAACAGTTTCGCGGATGTGCAACGCCGACACCTAGAAGCCAGGAGGTGTACGATATTGGGCGTAAGATGTGCTCTATCGAATGCGAATTGTTGTCCATTTGCACAGGAATCTGTTCTGCCATTTCCTCCTCGTATCTTTTTACTAATTGTCGCATTTTGCAATCTACTAATTATGTTGAAGTTTCTCGCGATACGCGGAATAGTTTGCAAAAATGTCAGTCTGTTTGAAAGCACAACACTCTCTAGTAAGCAAACGCTTCGTGAATTCTTTCTGTTGCTTCACGCAGAATGAAGATCGACGTATTATTTCTGCAAAATTGGAGGGTATGCCAGTTGTTCTATACATAAGTGCTCTTAGTAAATTAAACACATTTAATAAAATAGTTAATTAAGCTTAGTATACTGTTTGACAACGATTGATCCCTAGGCACCCTCTCGCGGGATAAGGAGAACTTTCGATCTAGAGACTATTTTGCAGCGATCAATAATTAAGCCGATAAATTACCATTTTTACATTCTTACTTCACGAAGGGTACCTAGGAACGAATTGTTGTCGGGCAATCTACATATGTAACTAAATTATAATAACAATGCAAAAAATATTATAACAACAGATGTTTATATTAATAACAAAAATGTTAAATAATTATTTCCAATTAAAAAAAATTAAAGAGGTAAACACACCCTTTTTAATAGAATAGACACCTTAATAGAATAGGTATGCTATAGGTGTTTGGAAAAAATATCTTTTTATCACAATAATTACACATAATACTTAAATTATTTTTTAACGTATATTTTTGTACCTTAATTCTTTGTTTATAAAAATAATAGCAATTTTTTAAATTATTTAATAACTTAAATATTTTAAACATTTTTATTCTAAAGAAGATGCCATCTTTTCGTAATTTTTATTAATAAAGATATATATGTAATAGAATAATAAAATATAATTTGATAACAATATAAATAACTATATTGTAATTATAACTTTTCAATAGTTAATATTTAAATATTTTACAAAATACTATATACATTTTATGTACGTTTAATGTATTGAAGGTATCATATTTGAAAAAAATTTGGAAAACATGTATAAAAATACTAGAACAACAAACTTAAAAGAAATAAAAGTTTATATAATTTATTATAAAACATGAAAAAATTAAATTATATTTTAAACTTGAAGTTAAATGATATCATTCGAGAACATTTACGAAAATTTTTTGATAAAACATTTTGCACTGACATTTAATTAATTTTTTTTTAATTTTAGAAGTGCATCATGTAGTTTGAAAAAAGTAAAAAACGAATATTTAAACTTTTTATTTACTTTATTATAAAATAATACTTTTTACACATTATTAAGTATTAATAAAAAAATGATAACTCCAATTTGGTGGATTCGACTCAACTGGCAATTTTATTATAGTTTAAATTGTTTAAAAAGTACAAGTATAACGTTTGGACCTCAATTGGGTCCTTCTCAAGTACAAATTGATAAAAATTTCCAACGAAACATTACGGTCAATGTACTTGTCGTCGCAAATCACGGATGTTACACTACATAAATGGACAAACAATTGAATAACAAATGAATAACTAAATAAAATATAGTAGATTTGAAACTAAGTATAGAACAATTGAAAACTTACATGTTTCGTACATCAGATGTTAACAAATCAAAATATAAAAAATATAAAAAACAAAACGTGTGAAAACTCGAGTCAATATAATTAAGTATTAATGTGTAAAAAAATTGTTACAGTGAATACATAATGCAAATTTAATACAAAAAGTTTTTTCTCAATTGTAAACTTCAGAAAGGAAAAGTCGAAAAGAGAAATGGAAGAGGGGGAAAAAAATAAAAAAGAGATTAGATAAATAATACGAATGAAAAGTAATTGAATGGAATGTACAAAAAGGTTTAGATAAAATACATAAAACAAACTTTAATGGAAACAGATGTCCGTAAGATAAGCTGAATAGAAGAAAAGAAAGAGAGAGAGAGGAGTGAAAATATAAGTAAAGATGTGAGATTTGCAGGCAAGATTTGAATCAGAGAGGAATAGGAAACAATGAGCAAATTTTTAAACTACATTAAGTTAACTTTAGGCTAAGGAAATGATTGTATACATTTAGAGTTTTAGAATCGATAAATTATTTATTTATCTATTACACCATACTTTAATAAACAAATGAAAATCGCATTAATATCGTTTACCATTACGAGATCACAAATACCTGCTTATAGTTTACAATTACGTCTTGATATTATTGAAATCTTTTAACAGTACTAAATTACATTTTGAGTCATACATATACAGTCGAATTACAATAATGCAAAGACTATTATTCAAAACTACAAGGAATTTACCGTTATGCAATTCTCTGATGCGTCTAATCTTGTGGCCGATTAGTTTATTTGTGGTATGATAGAGCACATAGACGACAACATCGAAGGCAAAGCTGTTAATCAATGACTACGTTAACATGTAATTAAACAAGTCGGATGTAAAAATGTATTCCGTATTTATAAAATAATAATATACACCTCAAGCAATTGTTGCCAGAATTTTTAGCATTTTTATATTTTTTACTGGTTAATCAAAGCGCAAAATAGCCAAATCAGTTTTTGTTTATTTTATTTGTTGAAAGAATTGAATGAAGACAATAGAATAAGCAATAATAACTCCAAGAAACTGAAAAATAAATTTAATTTAGTTAATTGATTCGCACAAGAACATTTATTTTTATTGCAATTCAAAAGTAATTTTACAAAAATTGTAGTGAATAAATTTTGTACTCACACTACAGAATAAAGCATTACTTATTTCAAAGAAATTATACACTGTAAATATTATTCGACGATCCTGCAGTTGAATCAAAAAATCATTGATCTCGTTTCTGACACAGTCACGTACTAAGCTTTTGCGTAAGAGATGTTCTATGATAACCATGTTTAGGTTGTGACTGTTACTATAGTTAGAATTTTGCTCACTGTCCGGAACTTCCAATGGCGTTCGCACATCTAGATTCGATTGATGTCTTGTCCTGTTTAGTTCGTCAAGATCCATAGGTTTGTAATTCAGTACAATTGCGTGTATAATTATCCTGGTCTTTTCAAATTCCCAACGCACAAGCGTACAAATCCAACACGTCAGACCAAATTGCGTGGTATATAAAACCGTTAAACCAATTAAATATATAGAAAAGCCCGTCTCCGTGATGTTAATGTAAATTGCGAGTAGTGTAAATGTAAGCGTAGTGAGACAGTTCACTGAATAGAAGAGAAGATAAAGGCTGTGTATATCATTTACCATGATGACGAGGTCACAAATATCTGCATAAGAATTTACGATTTGATTACATTTTGGTATTATTATTATTATTGTCTCTTTATAAATTGTATTAAACTGTATTTTGAGCTACATTTATACTTAGATTACAATACTACGAGAATTGATATTTAGAGAAACATACCATTATGCATTTCTCGGATGCGTCTAATCTTATGCGCAATCCATGGCGTGTCGGATAGTTGATTTAATTGGCCGATTAACTTATTTACCGTTTGGAATCTGTTAAACAGCACATAGACGACAATGTCGAAGACAAAGCTGTTGATCAAGGATTGAGCTGACATGAAGAAATACGTTATGCCATTCTTGAAAATGAAATCTCCTTTTCCATAGTAATCACACAAGACGCACACAATCGGAAACAAAGGAAACCAAGTGAATGTTGCTAGAATTGCTAGCGCTTGCACATTTTTTACTGGTCGGTTATTTATAAGTGTTTCCGTCCTGATCTTCCGATCAAGCTCTTTTATTCTGTCCATTAGCTTTGGCCACTTGTCGTATTGCCCGATCCCTTGATAAATGAAGTAATACGTAGATACGTAGATTATAACAAATTGTATGAATAACGTGAAGTTGAATATGTCGGAATCGATAGTGAAACCGGGATGTATAAACACATAAATTGTTATTATGTCAATTGTCATACTTATAAAACACAAAGTTAAATAAAGTACACGTAAGATTAGTGTAAAACACTTGCAGCAGCATTTGCGTGGATGTGCAATGCCGACTCCCAGGAACCAGGAGATATACGTTATTGCACGTAAAATGTACTCCATCGAAGGCGAATTGTCTTCCACTTGCACACGGACCTGTTCCTCCATTTTCCTTTTTTTTTTTTGCTATTCGACGTTTTGCAAACAAGTATGATTGTTAATTATATTGAAATTTCTTTGTTCTCTGATACAGAAGTGATACAGAGTATTTTGAAAAAATCACAGTTTTTTTAAAAGCACAACACCGTCAAGCAAATGCGTCGTGACTTCTTTCTGTTGCTTCCGGCAGAATAAAGACCGACGTATTACTTCTTCAACATTAGACTGTATGTTAGCTGTTCTTTACATAAGTGCTTTTAGTAAATTAAATACATTTAATGAAATATTTAATCGGCTTATACTGCAACAATTTGTTCCTAGGCACCCTCTCGCGGGATAAGAAGGACTTCTTTCGATTTAGCGACTATTTTGCAGTAATCAGTAATTAAGACTATAAATATGTTCAGTCAGCCGCTGCCAACTGATAGCGCCATAACTTTTTTACGTTCCTTTTACTTTACGAAAGATACGTATTATAGAAACGAATTGTTATCGGGCAATCTACATATGCAACTAAATTATAATAATAATGCAAAGATATTATAACAAGAGGTATGCATATTAATAACAAAGAATGTTAAATAATGCTTTCTAATTTAAAAAAATTAAAAAGGTAAGCACACCCTTTTTAATCTTAATAGAATAGGTGTGCTGCGTGTTAAAAAAAAAATATTTTTATTACAATAATTATATATATTTAAATTATTTTATAACGTATATTTTTATACCTTAATATTTTGTTCATAAAGATAATAGAAAATTTTTAAATTATTTAATAATTTAAATATCTTTTTTCTAAAGACAATTTTTTTGTAATTTTTATCATTAACAAAAATATGTGTGTAATAAATTAATAAAATATAATTTGGTAACAATATAAAAAACTGCATTGTAATTATAATTTTTTTAAAAGTTAATATTTAAATATTACAAAAAATACTATGTACATTTTATGTACATTTAAATTATCAACAGCATCATATTTGAAAAAATTTTGAAAAACATGTACAAAAATAATAAAGTAACAAACTTAAGAAAAATAAAAGTTTATAAAACTTATTATAAATTATAAATAAATTAAATTATATGTCAAACTTGAAGTTAAGTGATATCTTTTGAGAATGTTCATAAAAATTTTTTAGTAAAACATTTTACACTGACACCTAACTTTTTTTTATTTTAGAAGTGATGTATTATATAGTTTGAAAATAGTAAAAAACGAATATTTAGACTGTTTTTATTTATCTCATTATAAAATTACGTTTTTTATATATTATTAAATATTAATGTGTAGAAAAATTGTTACAGTGAATACATAATGCAAAAAGTTTTTTTTCTATTGTAAATAAACTTCAACATATTTTGAAAATTGTTACTTATATCGCAGAGAGAAAAGTCGAAGAAGAGAAATGGAAAGAGAGGAAAAGAAAAATAAAAAAAGAAAAAGGATTAGATAAATAATACAAATAAAAAATAATTGAATGGAATATACAAAAAGGATAAAATAAATAAAACAAAATTTAATGGAAACAAATGTCCATAAGGTAAGCGGAATAGAGGAAAAGGAAAAAAATAGAAGACTGAAAAGATAAAGATGTGAGATATGCAAGCAAGATTTAAAGGAGAGAGAGAAACAGGAAACAGCGACCGAATCTTTAAACTACCATAGATTAAGTTTAGGCTAAGGAAATAATTGTATACATTTAGAGTTTTAATATAATTTAATTAATAAATTATTTATTTATCCATTACACTATACTTTAATAAACAAATGAAGACCGCATTAATATCGTTTATCATTACGAGATCACAAATATCTGCATATATTATAGTTTACAATTCGACTATGTCTTGATATTATTAGAATCTTTTCATAGTACTAAACCACATTTTAAGCCATACATATACACTTAAATTACAATAATTACAATAAAAGGACTACAAGAAATATATCATTATGCAATTCTCTGATGCGTCTAATCTTGCTTGCAAACCACAGAATAGCTTAATTCAACTGACTGATTAGTTTATTTGTAATATGATATCACACATAGACGACAATTTCGAAGACAAAGCTATTAATTAATGACTACGTTAACATATTAAGCAAGTTGAATGTAAAATGTATTCCGTATTTAAAAAATAATAATACAGAGCGTGCACGCGGCGGAGAAATAAGGACATCAAGTCGATTGTTGCCGGAATCTTTAGCACTTTCATGTGTTTTTATTAGCCGATCATAATTATTTCTCTCTTGATCTTGTGATCGAGCTTCTTTATTCTGCCTATCAGCTTCGATCACTTATCAGTGCCTGATCTCATGATTGAACGTGAAATGTAGTAATATGTTAATATGTAACACATCGAATTATACAATACATAAATACGTACACTCGATACACGAATATATCTCTGTCAAAAACATAAGTGATATCAAAGAAAAATGTATCGTGTCATACACTACGCTAACGGTACGCACGTCCAGACGAAAAATATATATAATTATTCTTATAACTTTTAGAATAATTCTCATACGTGTATAATATTTAATACTATTAGACATAAAGTTTGCTCTTTCGCTGCAAATTGCCTTCTTGGTACATTCTTCTCCATTTCACCTTTTATTTTCTTTTTAAACGACTCATTTTGCAAACAAATATGGTCGCTATTACATTAAAGTTTCTTATATATAATATTTTGTATCCGATATTTTGCATAATATTTGCGGAAAAAGTAATTAAAGTTTTTCTGAAACCAAAATATTGACAAACGCGCATTATAAATTTACCTTGATGTTTCACGTAAAAATAAAGAACGACATATTACTGTTGCAATTCTGACACATTAGAATGTTTCTTCATAGCTAACTTCCATAAACGTTCGACTAAGTTTTCGTTTAGATCATCGGGTCGTTTATAAAATTGAATGACGACCACTGAATAAGCAATGATCACTCCAATAAACTGAAAAATAATTTGAATTGAGTTAATTGATTTGCACGAGAGCTATTACTTAAATTGCAATTCAAAAGTAATTTTACATAAATTGTAATAAATAAATTGTGCACTCACACCACAGAATAGAGCATTACTCATTTCGAAGAAGTCGCAAACTGTAAATACTACTCGACGATGTAGCAGTTGAATCAAAAAGTCATTGATCTCGTTTCTGACACAGTCACGAACTAAGCTTTTGCGTAAGAGATGTTCCATGACGACAATGTTCAGGTTGTGACTGCTACTCCAAGAATTTTGCTCGCTATCCGGTGGCGTTCCTACATCTAGATTCGATTGATTTTTTGTCCCGTTTAGTTCATCAGGATTCGCAGATTTGCAATTCAGTACAATTTCGTATATAATTATCACGGTCTTGTCGAATTCTTGACGCGCAAGGGTGCAAATCCAACACATCAAACCAAATTGCGTAATGTACAGAATAATAAGGCCAATTGGCAATATAGATAAGTTGCCCGCCTCCGTACTGTCTGCGTAGATTGTAAGTAGTATAAATACAACCGTGGTGAAACAATTCAGCGAGAAGAAGAGGAGATAAAGTCCGTGAATATCGCGTACCATGATGACGAGGTCACAAATACCTGCAAAACCCAAAATTTACGATTCTATTACAATTTACATCTTGGTATCATTACAATTTTTTACATAAATTGTAGTAAACTGTATCTTGAACTGCATCTTAAATTACGACAACACAAGAGATAATAGTTTTAAAAACTTACCATTATGGATTTTTCGGATGCGTCTGATCCTCTGCGCGATCCATGGCGCATCATATAGCTGATTTAATTGTGCGATTAATTTATTTACCATTTGGAATCTGTAATACAGCACATAGACGATAATGTCGAAGACGAAGCTGTTAATCAACGACTGGATTGACATGAAGTAATATATAAACTCAATTCTGGTAATCGTATATCGTTTTGTAAAATAATTATACAAGAAGTACACAATCAGGGACAATGGACACCAAACGAATGTTGCTAGAATTGCTAGCGCTTCCACATTTTTTACTGGCCGGTCATTTATAAGTATTTCCATCCTAATCTTTTGATCAAGCTCCTTTATTTTATTCATTAGTTCTGACCATTTGTCGTATTGCTTGATCCCTTGATAAATGTAGTAAAACGTAGATACGTGGATTATCACTAATTGTATAATGAACGTGAGGTAGAATATGTCGGTTTCAGTAGTAAGTATGAAAATAAAGTAAACGTTCATTAAATCGAATCTCATATTAATAAACCACAAAGCCACATGAATTATACGTAAGACTATTGTAACACTCTTGCGGCATTTGCCCGGATGTGCAATACCGACTCCCAGGAACCACGAGATATACGTTATTGGACATAAGATGTGCTCTATCGAAGATGAGTTGTCTTCCACTTTCACATGCACCTGTTCCTCCATTTTTCCTCGTATTTTACACTAATCGAACGTGTTTTGCAAACAAGTATGGTTGTTAATTATTTTAAAGTTTCTCGCAATTATTTTACAGAAAATAGCAGATAAAAAGCAAAATATTCTGACAAGCAAGCGCGTTGTATCTCTCTGGTGCTTTACGCTGAATAAAAAACGACGTATTACTTTAGCAACATTAGAGGGTATGCCAGTTGCTCTTCATACAAACGGTTTTAATAAATTAAATACATTTAGTAAAATAGTTAATTAAGCTTGGGACGTACAAGTGTAAGCAGGATATAATAATATTGCAAAGAAGATTACAAAAAGAGATAATCATCAATGATATAAGATTTTAAATTAAATTACGTGACATATAAAATACGAAGCATACTACGTAATTGTATAAACACAAAATTCTTCTTTATGACGCGCATGTCGATTTTAAATAAATAAACAATTCTAATAGTTGCTACAATTACGCTAAAACATTTTACCGAGTAAAAAAAGAAATAAAAATCATGAATATTGTTTACCATGACAAGTTCACAAATACCTGTATACAGTTTACGATTTGACATTTCGATTTGATATTATTATCTTTTTATAATTTGTATTAAACTACATTTTGGGCCATACATATACACTTCAATTATAATAATACAAAAGATAATGTTCACAAAAAACCACTTCCCATTGTCCAATCCTGATGCGTCTAATCTTGAGATCAAGGCACGAGATAACTCATTCAACTGGCCGATTAGTTCCTTTATGAAATCTGTAATACAATAAATAGACGGTAATATTAAAGACAAAAATTATTGATCAACAACTACGTTAATATGTAATAAAGCAAGTCGGATAGAGAAATATATAGCGGATTTATGAAATAATAATACAAGGCATGAACGATCAGAAATAAAGAACATCAAGTAAATGTTGCCAAAATCTTCAACATTTCCATATCTTTTATTGGCTGGTCACTCATGGGTGTTTCTCTCCTAATCTTCTAATCAATCTTTTTTATTCTGTCCATCAGCTCTGACCACTTGTCGTACTGCCTGATCTCGTAATCATATGTGAAACGTAGTAATACGCCGACATGCAACACATCACGCTGTTCATACAGTATATATTAACTTAAATATATCGCTGTCAAAAACGTTCATAATATATCACTGTCAGTGATATCGAATAGTGATATCGATAAGTGATATCAAATGTAAAGAAATCATGTACATCGCGCTAACAATATGCATGAATGAACACTACATATGATTATCATCATAGCTTTTAAAAATTTTTGAAAATGTATAACGCTTATGTCCATAAATCAAGATGTATATGTCCTCTTAAAAAGGATTTCTGATATTAAGACAAAAAATACTTTTGATATATTTAATTTTATTGTAATCTCATGCAGTATAAACATAAAACAATATTAAGATTACATCACTAATTCCTATTCTTCTTTTTTGAATTAAGTAAAATTTATTATTTTCAGACAAGAGTAACATATATATAATTTTAAACTTATATATTTTTACGTTTAGAATAAGTCTTTGCTCGATTTTATAACGCACGATGTTAGCACCATAATATTTAATGCGAACATATATGCTATCGTCTTTTGTTGATAACAACAACGTGAGCAGTTATAACAGAACGAAGACGTCGCTCTTTTTATTATTAAAGCCGATGAGCCATACCATTGTTCTATTACTTTTATACAGAAATAACATGCAGGAACAAGAAAATTATACGTTATACGTTAACGTGTTAGTGTCAGTATTGGTGTAATGAACTTAACCCTTCCAGAAATATTAAGATCAGATTTTTAGATCTATTCTTCAAATCGGTCTATTCTAAAATCTAAATCTAGAATATCATAAGATTGTCACAGATGTACTAAATTATTCTTAAAAAATTAGTAAGATATCATTAAAATCATTAATTTATTCTACATTTCAGAGATTTCCAATTAAGAATAAAATATTTCTTCTTTGATAATTAATATGATTGGTGTTATATCGATTCTATTTATGATAGATTGAAGAATAATAGCATTATATCCTAAAATCTTTCTTATAGTTGTGATACTGGACGTAAAGTATACCCTTTCTATGGCAAATTATTTTCTTGGCAAACATTGTTCTTAATTTTACTTCTTATTTTCTTCTTAAGTGACTCATTTTGCAAGCAAATATGGCTGCTGTTATATTAAAGTTTCCCGTACAAAATATTTTGTATCCGATGCAGACTATTTTGTAAAAAAATATAAGTTTCTTCTAAAAGCAAAACACTCTGACAAATGTGCATCGTGAATTCTCCTTGATGTTTCACGTAAGAGTAAAGAATAACACACTATATTACAATTACAATTCTGACACATCAGAATGCGTGTCGTTAGCTATATTCCATAAACGTTCGTTTTTGTTTCCGGGTCGTTGATAGAATTGAATGAAGATTACTAAATAAGCAAAAATCACTCCAATAAACTGGAAAAGAATATTGATTTATTAAAATTGTTCACATGAGAGTTATTATTTATATTGCAATTTAAAAGTAATTTTATATAAAATATAGTGAATAAATTTTCTACTCACGCCACAGAATAAAGCATTACCCATTTCGAAGTAATCACAGACCGTAAATACTACTCGACGATGTTGCAATTGAATCAAAAAATCGTTGATCTCGTTTCTGACACAATCACGGACCAAGTTTTTACGTAAGAGATGTTCTATGATGACGTTGTTCAAACTGTTACCGCTACTCCAATTAGAATTTTGCTCGCTATCCGGACCTTCCAGTGGCGTTCGCACATCTAGATTCGATTGATTCCTCGTCCCGTTTAGTTTATCAAGATGCCCAGGTTTGGAATGCAGTAATATTGCGTATATAATTATCCCGGTCTTCTCGAATTCTCGACGCGCGAGCGTGCAAATCCAGCACATCAGGCCAAATTGCGTGGTGTACAGAATCGTAAAACCATTAGTTGACAATATAAACGTGCTGTTTTTCTCCACGATTGCTATGTAGATGTTGATTAGTGTAGATATGACCATGGTGAGGCAGTTCACCGAACAGAAAAGGAGATAAAACCCGTGAATATCGCTTATCATGATGACGAGGTCACAGATACCTGCATAACACGAAATGTACAATTACATCTCTTACCATCATTGGAATCTCTTTACAAAAAATTGTATTAAACTATATCTTATATCTATACAAACAATTATAAAGGGCTCGTTAATGCTAAACAAAAATAATACAATAAACAGGTCAATATATCGAGCCAAGACAAAATTTCCCTAATACGTTATAATTCATTAAATAAATATTATATAATTATAAACGCGACTAATAACACTGTGTTAAAAAATGTACAATTTTGAAACGTTTCGACTATACTTAGTCCTCTTCATTCATAACAAATTACCAATATGTGTGAACTTAAATTTATTCATTCATCACCTAATACATTTTTACTTATTATGACACATTTAATACGAAATGCGCTGTTTTATGGTCACCTTTTTTAACCGTTTAATTATATTTTCGTGTCCATTATTTTATTTATATTTAAGTTCACACATATTGGTAATTTGTTATGACTAAAGAGGACTAAGTATAGTCGAAAACATTTCAAAATTGAACATTTTTCAACACAGTGTTATTAGTCGCGTTTATAATTATATAATGTTTATTTAATAAATTATAACGTATTAGGGAAATTTTGTCTTGGCTCAATATATTGACCCGTTTATTCTTGTATTCTTACATCTATATCTACCTTTGAATTACAATACAAGAGATGACATTTAAAGAAACTTACCATTATGCATTTCTCGGATGCGTCTGATCTTATACGCGACCCACGGCGTATTCGATAGCTCATTCAATTGGCCAATCAATTTATTTATCGTTTGGAATCTGTAATACACCACATAGACAAGAATGTCGAAGACAAAACTGTTGATCAGGGATTGGGTGGACATGAAGTAATACATTAAGTCAGTTTCGAAGATTAAATTGGGATTTGTAAAGTAATAATACAAGACGTGCACAATTAGGGTTAAAGTACACCAAGCGAATGTCGTCAGAATCGCTAGCGCTTCCACATTTTTTACTGGCCGGTCATTCATAAATGTTTCCATTCTGATCTTCTCATCAAGCTCCTTTATTCTGTCCATTAGCTCCGGCCACTTGCCGTATTGCCTGATCCCTTGATAAATGTAGTAATACGTAGATACGTAAATTATCATCAGGTTTATTAAGCACATCAACTCGAATATGTCGCCTTTAATAGCGACCGCGCTGCCAAAGGTGAAGAAATTTGTCATGTCGGATTTCATAATAATACAACACAAAACTAAATAAACTATACGTAGAATTATCGTGACACTCTTGTGGCATTTGCGCGGATGTGCAACGCCGACTCCCATGAGCCAGGAAGTGTACGTTATTGGACGTAAGGTGTGCTCTATTGAAGGCGAACTGTCTTCTATTTGGATGTGGATTTCCTCCATCTTCGACTCCTGTTGTTAATCGACGCGTTTCACAAGTGAGTATGACTATTGATTATGTTCAAGTTCACGAAGCTGAATATTCTAAACGGAAATAGTAAAGCTTTCTAAAAACGAAATACTCTGACAAGCACACGACTAGTAAATCCTTCCTGACACTTTACGCAGAACAGAAAACTACTATTACCTCTGTAACTTTACCACATTAAATTGGGTGCTTACGTAAGGCGTGCGTAGGTGCGTTTATGCAATTTTAATCTACTAAATGGATTAAAAAAATTGTTAATTAACCTTGATATTTACAAATGTACTTAAAGCAAGGAAAGATAATGACTAGTGACGTCGTCAATTAAGAAAATAAAAAAATGGATTTATTTTTAATATTAACCAAATAAATATGTGCTACGTTACAGCATTATTAAAAAAATAGTTTTTTATTATTACAATCATTTAAATATTTTTATTGTTTTGTAACGTATATTATAACGTATAAATAATATTTTACACATAAAGAGGTAATAACTTTTTTTATCTTTCAAATCTAAAGAAACACACCATCTCATTATTCTCATTGAACAATAATATTGCTCCATTAACGCATAATAGTATGTATATTGTATGTACATACATCAGTAAGAAATAAATTTAGCGAGAACAAAAGTAGTATTACAAACTTTATTTTTTTATAACATTATTTACTTTTAGTATTAATTTTTTCAATAGTAAGAATTAATATTTACATATCATAAAGACAACTAAAATATTTTTTTTTATCTGAGATATTTTTTAAATATAAAGAAAGATTAGAGAGAATGAACAAAAAATACAAATAAAATAGATAATTATTAAGAGGCGGAAATCCATAGGATAATTTGGATAATGAGAGAGAGAGAGAGAGAGAGAGAGAGAGAGAGAGAGAGAGAGAGAGAAAGAGAGAGAGAAGGAAAACTGGAGAGATAAGTAAAAAGATAGAATACACATAGTGAAATATGAAGAGAATAAAGAAAAGAAGATGGAGGAAAAAAGCGCAAGCTTATATCTTTCAGACTTTAGGTTAAGTTAGTGTTAAGTTTAGATTCAAACAAGATGATTGTATACATTTTATAACCTTAATAAAATTAATCGATTATTCATCCATTGATCAAAAATCTTAAATCATGTTATAATTCATAAAATAATCATAATGTGATTGTGATACATTATAATATGATGAGGAAGAATTTGTTTCTAATGAAGAAGAATGAAATAATGAAGGAATCTCATCATAATTGGCGGAATTCATGTTCAGTACAGATACACCATGTATTGACATGGAAGATCCTTCTTTGGGTGGTTGATAAAATTGAATAAGGATTATAAGATAAGCAGAAATAACACCAATAAACTGAAAAATAAATTTACATTAAATTTTTTAAAAGGTATTATTTATATTGCAATTTAAAATTGATTTTTTGCTAATTCTATGTAAATTACAATTAAGTAAATTTTATACTTACACCACTCAAAAGAGCGTTACTTATTTCAAAGAAATTGCAGGCTGTAAAGGCAACTCGATGCTGTTGCAATTGAATTGAAAAATCATTAACCTCGTTTCTGACACGGTCTTGATTGAGATTTTTGTAATTTAGTGCAAATGTGTATATAATTATTCCTGTCCTCTCGGATTCCTGTCGCGCAAGCGTGCAAATCCAACACATCAGACCAAATTGTACGATGTATGTAATACAAAGAATAATATAAACTAATGTGAACGCAAAATTCTTTTCTACGACATTCATATAGACTTTGAACAAGGTTGACACGACCACGGTAAAGCAGTTCACCGAGCAGAGGAGGAGATGAAAGCTGTGAATATCGTTTAGGACGATAATGATATCACAAATACCTGCATAATACAATTTATCTTTTATTTGATATCAATATCGTTGTAATCTATTTATACGTAATAATAAACCATATATATATATATTGAGCTATACATCAACACTCGAATAATACAAAAAATAATACTTGCAAGAAACCCACCATTATGGAATTCTCTAGTTCGTCTGATCTTAAGCGCGATCCAAGACGCACCGAACATTTCATCCATTTGACTGATTAATTCATTTATCACTCGGAATCTGTGATACAGTACATAGACAATAACGTCGAAGACGAAGCTGTTGATCAATGACTGGGCTAACATGTAGTAAAACAACAAGTCAGATACAAAAACGTACTCTGGATATTTAAAGTAATAATACACAGCGTGTGTAATCAGCGACAAAGGACAGCAAGCAAATGTCGCGAGAATCGCCAGAACCATCAGGTTTTTTACTGTTCGATTATTCAGGGGTGTTTCACTCCTGATTTTTTGATCGAGCTTGTTCATTCTATCCATTAGTGTCGGCCACTTGTTGTAATGCCTGATTCCTTGATAAATGTAATAATACGCCGACACGTAGCACATCGCTTTGTTCATACAGTACATGAACTTATATATATCGCTGTCAGTAGCCATGGCGGTATCAAAGTTGGAGAAATCGAATACGCTGTACGTCACACTAAAGGAACACACGGCTAGGTGAACGATACGAATGATTATCGTTATAGCCTTGGAACACTTCCGCGGACATGCAACGCCGGCGCCAAAAAACCAGGAGGTATACAATATTGGACGTAAGATGTATTCTATCGAAGACGAGTAGTCTTCCACTTGCACATGGATTTTTGCCTCCATTTTTATATCTTGTTAATCAACTTGCTAAATATTTTCACTAGCAAATATGATTGTTAATTACATAGATTTGAAGTTCCTCGCGGTACAAACATTTTGGAGAAGCACAATGAAACTTTCTTAAAAATATAAAAAATAAAATAGAGAAGCGAAACACTGTGGTAAATACGCGAGTTGTAAAATGCTCTCTGGCTTTACGTAGAATGACATGTTACTTGTGCAACATTAGATTGCGTGTCAGCTGCTCTTCATAGAAGCGGTTTTAGTAAATTAAATACATTTAATAAAATAGGTAATTATGCTTCTACGCATAAATGTAAACAAGGATAATGGTCAATGATGCGAGTCTATTAAGACAATTAATAAATTTATATTTATTTTTAAATAAATAGATGCTGTATTATTACATCAATTAACTATTAACAAATAGTTTTTTTTATCAATAATGCACAAATTTGATATATTTAAACTACTTTACATTGTATGTTTATTAATATTTTGCACGTGAAAATTAATAAGAGTTTTTTAATTCTTCTATCTGATAAAAATTATTTCTTTGGTTTGTATTATTATATGTTGTATATTATATATTATATATTAATTGAAAATATAAATTTAATAAAAAAACAGAACAAAAAATAACTAATAAAAGTGCTATTACTATTAAAATTATTGTTTATCATATTAGTATTAAATTAGTATTAAATTACTTTCATTTTAAATTATTACTGTTTTCTAATTATCGCATTCAGTTTGATAATTTTTGTATGTTTTTCATGCGTAATATTCTTTTTTTCTTAAATCCAAGTGAAAAAGTTAACCAAACTTTCAATATTAAAACTTCATAATTTATAAATTTTGTAGATATTACTTTCTTTAATTATTACTATTTAATATTTAAATATTTTACAAAATTATTTGACAATATGCAACGCAAATTTAATGTAAAAAAACTTGGCGCTGCTGAACATCAAAATTTAAACTTAAAATATGATAATATATGACAATAAAATTAAATATTTAAAATTATAAGTCTTATTTTATTTATTATTTTATAAATGTTAAGTACATAAAATATGAATGACCAATTGTTATATAATATTATAGCCATATTTTATTCTCTCAAAGATGTGAAATGTGGCCAATATTTATTTTTCAATATTTAGGTAATATAAAACGTTTATTAAGTATTTTCGCTTTAATGCTAATAGTGTTACACGCTTTCAGCTTCAGTAAAGTAATGTACCAAACGCTCTTCAAAATTCATAAAAATAAAAAGGTATGTTTTTTGCATTTTAAAAATTATAGTCAACATACCCAAGTTTACCCTAACAAAGCGGTTAACAATGCTACGTTTTTTTTATAATACTTACTGGTTTATAAAATTGAATACAGAGTGTCAAATAAACGATGATCACGCCAATAAACTGAAAAATAAATTTAAATGTTTTGCATAATAGATATCACTATATTGCAATACAAAAGTAGCTAATTTATGTTAATTGCAGTAAAATGAATAAATAATATACTCACACCACTAAATATTACATTGTTTAATTCAAAGAAATCACAGGCCGTAAATACTATTCGACGATGTTGCAGTTGATTTAAAAAATCATTGGTCTCGTTTCTAATACAATCACGATTTAAGTTTTTGTGTAGGTTTCTTATGGCGACATCGTTCAGATACTGAGTGCTGCTCCAAATAAAATTTTGCCCGATGTTCGGACCTTCCACTAACGTTTGCACTTCTACATTTGATTGACTTCTCCTTCCTTTTAATTCAAGATTTACATGTTTTAAATTCAGTACAATTGTGTATATAATTATTCCGGTCTTGTCAATTTCTCGACGCACAAGTGTACAAATCCGACATATCAGACCAAATTGCATGATGTACAAAGTCGATAACATAGTAAACATCCAAATAGACGAATTATTTTGCTCTATAATTACTGTGTAGAATGTGAATAGTTGAAATACGATCATAGTAAGACAGTTCACCGAACAGAAGAGAAGATGAAAACCATAAATGTCATTCACCATGATGGCAAGATCACAAATACCTGCATAACGGAATTTACGATTTGACTACGTCTTGATTATTACAATTATTATTACAATTTCTTCATAAATAGTATTAAACTATATCTTAACCTATCTATACTTGAATTAAAATAATAAAAAAGATTATATTTGCTTACCACTATGCATTTCTCGGATGCGTCTAATCTTAAGCGCTATCCCTGGCGTATCGGATAGCTCATCCAATTGGCAGGTCAATTCATTTATCGCTTGTAATCTACAATATAGTACATAGAACAACAACATAGAAAACAAAGCTGTTGATCAAGGATTGGGCCGACATATAATAAATTGTTAACTGAATCCCGATTTTGAATAAATCTGAAAAGTAATAATAAAAGATATCCAGAATCGGGCACAAAGGACAACAAATAAACGTCACTAGAATCGCTAGTGCTTCCATAATTTTTACTGTCTTGTCATTTATAGGTATTTCCCTCCTAATCTTCTGATCAAATTCCTTTATTTTATCCATTAGCTCCGGCCACTTGTCGTATTGCCTGATCCCTTGATAAATGTAGTAACACGTAGATACGTGATTCATCATCAAATTCACCAAGCGTATAAACTTGTACATTTCACTTTGATAATAGAATTTGCTGTTATAAAATTTGAATAATTTTGTTAAGTTGTATATTGCACTAATAAAACACAGGGCTAAATAAATGATACGAAGAATTATCGTAACAGTCTTAGGACATTTGCGCGGATGTGCAACGCCGACTCCCATGAGCCAGGAAATGTACATTATTGGACGTAAGGTGTGCTCTATCGAAGACGAATTGTCTTCCATTTGGATGTGGATCTCCTTCATCTTTCGACTTCTGTTGTTAATCGACGCGTTTCACAAGTGAGTATGACTATTGATTATGTTCAAGTTTGCGAAGCTGAACGGAAATAGTAAAGCTTTCTAAAAACGAAATACTCCGACAAGCACACGACTAGTAAATCCTCCCTGACACTTTACGCAGAACAGAAAACTACTATTACCTCTGTAACTTTACCACATTAAATTGCGTGTCTACGTAAGGCGTGCGTAGGTGCATTTACGCAATTTTAATCTACTAAATGGATATAAAAAAATTGTTAATTAACCTTCATATTTACAAATGTACTTAAAGCAAGGAAAGATAATGATTAATGACGTTGTTAATTAAGAAAATAAAAAAATGGATTTATTTTTAATATTAACCAAATAAATATGTGCTACGTTACAGCATTATTTAAAAAATAGTTTTTTATTATTACAATCATTTAAATATTTTTATTGTTTTGTAACGTATATTATAACGTTTAAATAATATTTTACACATAAAGAGATAATAACTGTTTTTTTATCTTTCAAATCTAAAGAAACACACCATCTCATTATTCTCATTGAACAATAATATTACTCCATTAACGCATAATAGTATATATATTGTATGTACATACATACATCAGTAAAAAATTAATTTAGAGAACAAAAGTAGTATTACAAACTTTACATTGTATGTTTATTAATATTTTGCACGTAAAAATTAATAAGAGTTTTTTAATTCTTCTATCTGATAAAAATTATTTTTTTGGTTTGTATTATTATATGTTGTATATTATATATTATATATTAATTGAAAATATAAATTTAATAAAAAAACAGAACAAAAAATAACTAATAAAAGTGCTATTACTATTAAAATTATTGTTTATCATATTAGTATTAAATTAGTATTAAATTACTTTAATCTTAAATTATTACTGTATTCTAATTATCGCATCCAATTTGCTAATTTTTGTATGTTTTTTATGCGTAATATTCTTTTTTTCTTAAATCCAAGTAAAAAAGTTAACGAAACTTTTAATATTAAAACTTTATAATTCATAAATTTTGTAGATATTACTTTCTTTAATTATTACTATTTAATATTTAAATATTTTACAAAATTATTTGACAATATGCAATGCAATTTTAATGCAAAAAAACTTGGCGCTGCTGAACATCAAAATTTAAACGGGACATTAATAAAGGACATATTTATTGTGTAAAATTAAAAGTACGTGCACATTGTGTTACTTACTTTTACACTTTTTTCAATTATTGTAATAATTTAACACTTCACTTGAATTAACACAACAGCAATATGTTAAAGTAACAAGCAAATATGTATAATTTTAACATAAAAATTTTAACCAGGATATTTTTTAACAAGAAAACACAAGTTTCTTTATTGTGCAGATTATGTAAAAATTAATAACGGTTTTTTCCTGCTGAAGAAATTGCCATTTTCTCTAGTTTTCGTTAAGTAGCAGTATGTATTATATGTACATTATATATTAATGAAAAATAAATTCAATAAGACTAAAAAGAATAAAATAAAAAAAGACCATTGAAATTTTAAGAATTATTTTTTAATACAAGAAAATTATATTTTAAAACAAATATAGAAAAAGATTGTCAATACTGGCAAATTATTTTGTTCTTAAATAATATGTTTTAACAAATGCTAGAAATAACTCTTAAAAAATTTAAATGTAAAGTAAAAAGGGTCTTCTCTTTACTTTATTTTTTCTTTTTACTTTCTTCTTCTTTCCTCTTTTTGTATAAAATCAGCATCGGATTCTTTATAAAATTGAATACAGATTGTCAAATAAACTATGATCACGCCAATAAACTGAAAAATAAGTTTAATTGTTTGATTAATTTTTACAACAGATATTATTTATATTGCAATTTTATGTAAATTGCAATAAAATAAATAAATTATGTACTCACACCAGTGCACACTACATTGTTTATTTCGAAGAAACCACAGGCCGTAAATACTACTCGTTGATGTTGCAGTTGAATCAAAAAATCATTTATCTCGTTTCTAATACAGTCATGGTTCATTTTGCATAGGTTTTCTTTTGTAACGTTATTCAGATAGTGGCTGCTGTTCCAAATAGAATTTTGGCCGCTGTTCAGACCTTCCACTGATATTCGCATTTCTAGATTCGATTGACTTTTCCTTCCTTTTAATTTATGATTTACATGTTTAAAATTCAATACAATTGCGCATATAATTATCCCAGTCTTGTCGAACTCTTGACGCACAAGCATACAAATCCAGCACATCAGACCAAATTGCATGGTGTACAGTATCGATAAGATAATATGTATCAACATGAACGAGTTATCTCCCATCGCAATTTCCACATAAATTGCGAATAGTTCAGATACCACCATAGTAAGACAGTTCACCGAACAGATGAGAAGATAAAAACCATAAATATCATTTACCATCATGATAAGATCATAAATACCTGCATAACAAAATTTTTTATTCAACTGTATCTGAATAATATTAATAATATCACTATTACTATAATCTTTTTGTAAATAAAATTAAACTATATTTTTTTAAGTCATGCATCTACACTCAAATTACAATAACAAAAAAGATTATATTCACAGTAACTTACCATTATGCATTTCTTGAATGCATCTAATTTTGAGCGCGATCCCTAGCGCATCGGATAACTCGTCCAATTGTCCGATCAATTTATTTATCGCCTGTAATCTATAATACAACACATAAATCACAACGTCAAAGACGAAGCTGTTGATCAAGGATTGGAATGGTATAAAGTAAAACACCGAGTCACTCTCAAACATGACAAATGGATTAATATAGAAATAATACAAGAAATACATAATCAGCCACAAGAGACAACAAGTTAACGTCGCTAGAATCGCTAGCGCTTCCACATTTTTTACTGGCTTGTCATTTATAGGTATTTCCCTTCTAATCTTCTGATCAAACTTCTCTATTTTATCCATTAATTCCGGCCACTTGTCGTATTGTCTGATCCCTTGACAAATGTAGTAATACGTGGATACGTAAGTTATCACCAAGTTTATGTAGAATATAAATTCGTATATGTCGCTTTTAAAATTGATGACTATACTGTCAATGTAGGAATTTGTCATACTGTGCAACGCATTAATAGAACACAGGACCAAATGAATTATACGTAGGATTATCGTAACACTCTTGTGGCATTTGCGCGGATGTGGAATGCCGACTCCCAGAAACCAAGAGGTGTACGTTATTGGACGTAAGGTGTGCTCTATCGAAGGCGAGTTGTCTTCCATTTGGATGTGGATCTCCTCCATTTTCGGCTCTTGTTGTCCACGTTTTATAAATAAATGTAACTATTGATTACATTAAAATTTACGTAAAATATTACACAATATTTTGAAGGAAAATAGTAAAGCTTTCTGGGAACAAAATACTCCGACAAGCGCGCAAGTTGTAAATTCTCACTGGTGTATCACACACAATAAAAAACAACGTATTACCTCACAATTTTATAACATTAAATTGCATACCAGCATAATGAAATTTTAATAAACTAAATTCATTTAAAAAATTATTAATTAAACTTAATATGTGCAAATGCTTAATGTAGCTAAAAAACAAGAAAAGGTGATAACTAATAATATAAGTGTTGAGACAATTAAGAAAATTAAAATAATAAATGTATTTTTAATTTTAAGTAAATAGGTGTGCCGTAATAAGCGGAAATAAAACATACTAACTGAAAAATTAATTTACATAATTTAATTCTTTGAAAGATATTGGTTACATTGTAATTCAAGAAGAGCTCTCTGTAAACTGTCATGCAGTAAATAAATTATGTACTCACATCACTGAAAAGAGTATTGTTCACTTTGAACAAATTGCAGGCCGTAAATACTATTCAATGCTGATGTAATTGAATTGAAAAATCTTTGACCTCATTTCTGACACAGTTTCAGATTTTTGTAATTCAGTGCAAATGTATAATTATTATCCCAGTCCTCTTGGATTCGTCTCGTGAATGGTGCAAATCCAACAAATCAGAAAATTGTGTAACACATGGAATACAAAAAATAGAATGTATCCTATCTATCTCATATTTATTGATGTAAACATAAATTTTTTTCTACGACGCTGTAAATTCTAAATAGGATTTTCGCGACTACAATAAAGCAATTCACCGAACAAAGAAGATAAAAGATATGAATATCGTTCAGTATAATAACAAAATCACAAATATCTGCCTATAATAGTTTACGATTTTAATATATAATATTTTGATATATTATTATACAATATTACAATGTATTCATAGACGTAAGGAATATTATTTATTGAACATCGTAAATCATACATCAAAACTTGAATTACTATAATACAAAAAATAATATTTTCAAGAAACGTATTACTATGCAATTCTCTGATTAGTATAATTTCGTGTGTGATCTATAGCGCAACAAATAATTCATCCAGCTGCTCGATTAGTTTATTTATCAAATAGAATTTACAATAAAGCCTATAAACGGTAACATCAAAGATGAAGCTATTGATCAATGACTAAACTAACATGTGGTGAAACAGCAAGTCAAACGCGAAAATGTATTCTGGATGTGTATAGTAATAATGCAAGAATGTATAATCAGAACAAAAGATAGTAGACCAAAGTTACAAGAATCGCTGATATTTCTACGTTTTCAGTAGCACGTCTTTTATCAACGCCTTTTTCCTTCTGATTAAGCTACTTTATTTTATTTATTATTTTCTATTTATATACTGCCTGATACTGCAATAAATGTAGCAACATGTCGACACGAAACCTTAAAACATTTTCGTTGGCATGCAATCTCTGTCGACCTCCAGTAAATATTATATATGATATTGAATGTAAAGTCTGCTCTATCAACGGCAAATTGTCTTTCATTGACACATTGTATTCCTCTATTTTCGCCTCTTACCTTCTTCCTATTAGATCTCTTTTTGTAAACGAGTATGGACACGCTATTATTACATAAAGTTTTTCACGATACAGAATATTTCATAGCAAAAATAGTAAAATTTTTCTAAAAGCGAAACTCTGGCAAGCGTATGTCGTGAATTCTTCTTGATATTCCATATAAGAATAAAAGACAACATATTACATTTGCAATTTTGACACTTTAGATTAAGATAAATTAGAGTATGATGGCCATACGGAGAAAATGGCCAATGACTATAATTTCTCCAATAATTGCTAAATAATGTGTTCTTTTAATTATTTTCAAAAATAATCGATATTTACTGTAATTTAAGTGCATATACTATTTCAAGTAACAATATTGTGGGAATTATATCATATTCTTACTTTTATCAGCTTGCAAAATTTTTCATGTGTTTATTAAAAATTGCCACAAGGTCGAATAAATTACAGTTAAGCTGTCACAATTAACGTTCCACACATGACAAAGGTAAATTGTAATGTGTGATTATATCTTTTATTTTCCTTTTTATTTTTTTAGTAAATAAATATCTTTCTTTCACATCTTTGAGTAGTTTATGACTTCTTTCGAAATAAGTGTTTATGTATATATTTTATTAAAAAGATGAGAATTAAATTGCCCACCTAATATTTTATATTTCACATAAATGTAAACTTTTTTTTTTAATAACGACAATAAGTTAAATAGATCTGAAACTTATATGACCATTTAATATTAATAATGTTTAAAAATACAATTAAATATATGTGATAATATATGACAATAAAATTAAATATTTAAAATTATAAGTTTCATTTTATTTATTATTCTATAAATGTTAAGTACATAAAATATGAATGGCCAATTGTTATATAATATTATAGCCATATTTTATTCTCTCAAAGATGTGAAATGTGGCCAATATTAATTTTTTAATATTTAGGTAATATAAAACGTTTATTAAGTATTTTCGCTTTAATGCTAATAGTGTTACACGCTTTCAGCTTCAGTAAAGTAATGTACCAAACGCTCTTCAAAATTCATAAAAATAAAAAAGTATGTTTTTTGCATTTTAAAAATTATAGTCAACATATTCGAGTTTACCCTAACATATTAGCGGCTAACAATGCTACGTTTTCTTTACTCACTGGTTTATAAAATTGAATACAGAGTGTCAAATAAACGATGATCACGCCAATAAACTGAAAAATAAATTTAATTGTTTTGCATAATAGATATTACTATATTGCAATACAAAAGTAGTTAATTTATGTAAATTGCAGTAAAATGATTAAATAATATACTCACACCACTAAATATTACATTGTTTAATTCAAAGAAGTCACAGGCCGTAAATACTATTCGACGATGTTGCAGTTGATTTAAAAAATCATTTGTCTCGTTTCTAATACAATCACGATTTAAGTTTTTGTGTAGGTTTCTTATGGCGACATCGTTCAGATACTGAGTGCTGCTACAAATAAAATTTTGCCCGATGTTCGGACCTTCCACTGACGTTTGCACTTCTACATTTGATTGACTTCTCCTTCCTTTTAATTCAAGATTTTCATGTTTTAAATTCAGTACAAATGTGTATATAATTATTCCGGTCTTGTCAATTTCTCGACGCACAAGTGTGCAAATCCAACACATCAGACCAAATTGCATGATGTACAAAATCGATAACATAATAAACATCCAAATAAACGTGTTATTTTTCTCTATAATTACTGTGTAGATTGTGAATAGTTGAGATACGATCATAGTAAGACAGTTCACCGAACAGAAGAGAAGATGAAGACCATAAATGTCATTCGCCATGACGGCAAGATCACAAATACCTGCATAACAGAATTTACGATTTGACTACGTCTTGATATCATTATTTTTACAATTTCTTTATAATTAGTATTAAACTGTATCTTAACCCTCTATACTCGAATTAAAATAATAAAAAAGATTATATTCGCTTACCACTATGCATTTCTCGGATGCGTCTAATCTTAAGCGCTATCCCTGGCGTATCGGATAGCTCATCCAATTGGCCGGTCAATTTATTTATCGCTTGTAATCTACAATACAGCACATAGACAACAACATCAAAAACAAAGCTGTTAATCAGGGATTGGGATGACATATAATAAACTGTGAACTGAATTCCGATTTTATATGGATTTGTAAAGTAATAATACAAGATATTCAGAATCAGGCACAAAGGACAACAAATAAAGGTCACTAGAATAGCTAGTGCTTCCATGATTTTTATTGTCTTGTCATTTATAGGTATTTCCCTCCTAATCTTCTGATCAAACTCCTTTATTTTATCCATTAGTTTCGGACACATGTCGTATTGCCTGATCACTTGATAAATGTAGTAACACGTAGATACGTGATTTATCACCAAATTCACAAAGAGTAAAAACTTGTACATGTCACTTTGAAAATTGAATGTGCTGTTGTAATATTTAAAGAATTTTTTTAAGTTGTATATTGCACTAATAAAACACAGGGCTAAATGAATGATACGAAGAATTATCGTAACAGTCTTAGGATATTTGCGCGGATGTGCAACACCAACACCTAGAACCCAGGAGGTATATGTTATTGGACGTAAGACGTATTCTATGGAAAGCAAGTTTTCATCTGCTTGCTTATGGATTTTTCTTTCCATTTTCATTTCTTGTTAATCGACGTTCTAAATAGCTTCAGAAGCGACCATAACTGTTAACTATATTGAAGTATCTCGCAGTACATTCACACAAACATTTCAGAAAAACGTAATGAAAAACTTCTTTCTTAAAAATATAAAAAATAAAAGCAAAATACTGTGGCAAGAGCGTGAGTTGTAAACTCTCTCGGACTTACAAAGAATAGAAAACGATATGTCACTAATGCAACATTAGATTGCATTGCTGTTTATAGAAGCGGTTTTAATAAATGAAATGCATCTAATAAGTGTTAATTAAGCTTGTTATGTAAAAATGTAAATAATGAAAGAAAATGATCAGTAATACGAGCCTATTAAGGAGATTAATGAATTTATGTTTATTCTTAAGGGAATAGGTGCTACATTATTACATTATTGAAAAAAAATAAGTTACTAATATTTCAATTATTTAAATATTATATTATTTTGTGTAATGTGCATATTAATACCTTGTATATATATGTTGTATTAATACTTTATACAAAAAAATCATAACAATTGTGACTTTTCTCTTAAAAAAAAACCACCATTTTTCTTAACATTTGTTAAATAACAACATATATATATTATACGTTATACATGACATGTTATTCATTAATAAATAAATTCCTTTTAACGGAATAAATAGTTATAGGAAATAAATGTGAAAAGATAAAAATAATATAAGAAAAATAGCTATGAAAAATATTGTTATTATTAAAATTTTTGAAATTACTTTTTCTTAATGCAAAAGAAATATTTTATAAAACAAATGCAGAAGCAAATAGCCAAAATTGGCAAACTACTTTGTTTTTGAATAATTTAAATACAAATTATAAAAAATAAGACCTTGAAACCGTAAATATAAACTAAAAAGTGTACTCTATAAAATACTAAATAGAACTTTTTTATAATACTAATTTAGAAGCAAAATGTTAATATGTGTCTCTGCAGTTGTCAAAGAGTAAATATTAAGAAAATTAGTTAAAATCAACAAATTTTAGAATGATTCCCTTTTGTATAGTATTTTTGTATATGCTTAGTGGGTTTATAAAATTGAATACAGATTGTCAAATAAACGATGATCACGCCAATAAACTGAAAAAAACATAATTTAATTAATTGTTGTGCGTAATAGCTATTACTCATATTGCAATTCAAAAGCCAATTTTAAGTAAATTTTAGTAAAATAGATAAATATACTCACACCACTAAATACTACATTGTTTATTTCAAAGAAATCACAGGCCGTAAATACTACTCGACGATGTTGTAGCTGAATCAAAAAATCCTTTATCTCTCTTCTAATACAGTCACGGTTCAAATTTTTGCTCAAATTTTCCATGGCAAAGTTGTTCGGACTGTGACTAGTGCTCCAAATAGAATTTTGGCCGCTGTTCGGACCTTCCACTGATGTTTGCATTTCTAGATTTGATTGACTTCTCCCTTTTAATTCAAGGTTTACAAGTTTGAAATTCAGTACAATTGTGTAAATAACCTTATCGAATTCTCGACGCAAAAGCGTGCAAATCCAGCACATCAAACCAAACTGTGTGGTATACAGAATTGGTAAGATAATATGTATCAACATAAACGTGTCATTTTTCTCTATAATTATTATGTAGATTGCAAATAGTTCAGTTACGACCATAGTAAGACAGTTCACTGAACAAAGGAGAAGATGAAAACCATGAATATTATTTACCATGATGACAAGATCACAAATACCTGCATAAAAGAATTTACAATTTGACTACATCTTGATATCACTATTATTACAATCTCGCAGTAAATAATATTAAACCATATCTTGAGCCACACATCTACACTTAAATCATAATAAAAAGGGTTAAATTTTCTTACCATTATGGAGTTCACGGATGCGTTTAATCTTAAGCGCTATCCCTATTGCATCGTATATCTCATCCAATTGGCCGGCCAATTTATTTATCACTTGTAATCTATTATATAACACATAGACAATAACGTCAAAAACGAAGCTGTTAATTAGGGATTGGGCTGATCTATAATAAACTGTCAGGTCTATCCTGATTTCTTTTTTATTTGTAAAGTAATAATACAAGACGTCCGCAATCAGACACAAAGGACAACAAGTGAACATCGATAAAATCGCTAGCGATTCCACAATTTTTATTGGCCTGTTACTTATAGGCATTTCCTTCATAATCTTCTGATCAAGTTCCTTTATTTTGTCCATCAGTTCAAGCCACTTGTCGTATTGCCCGATTACTTGATAAATGTAGTAACACGTGGATACATCACTTATCGCCACGTTCATAAAGCTTAAACACTTGTACATGTCGCTTTCAAGATCGAATTCGAAAGTGAAAAAATTTTTCAAATTGTATATCATGCAAATAGAACAGAAGGCCAAATGAATTATACGTAGGATTATCGTGACACATTTGCGGCATTTACGCGGATGTGCAATGCCGACACCTACGAGCCAGGAGGTATATGTTATTGGACATAAGATGTACTCTATCGAAGGCAAGTTTTTTTTTGCTTGTTCATGGATTTTTTTCTTCATTTTCACTTCTTGTTAATCGACGTTCTAAATAGTTTCACAAACAAACGTAACTGTTATTGAAGTTTTTCGCAGTACAAACATTTTAGCGGAACATAATGAGAAGCTTTTTTAAGAATATAAAAAATTAAATAGGGAAGCAAAACACTGTAACAAGTGCATGAGTAGTAACTCTTTCTGGCTTTATGTAGAATGGAGGATAACGTATTACTTCTGCGACATTTGGCATGCAGCATTTATACAAGCGATTTTAATAAATTAATTGTATTTAGTAAGAGTTAATTAAGCTTGGTATATAAAAATGTAAATAATAAAAGACAATGGTCAGTGATACGAATCAATTAAGAAAATTAATAAATTTATGATTATTCTTAAGTAAATAAGTGCTACATTATTATATTATTTAAAAAATAAGTTTTTAATATTGCTATAATTTATTTATTATATCTTGTATCTGCGCCTACTAACTCTTTGTATACACTTTGTACTAATACTTTGTACATACAAATTAATAACATTTTTACTTTTTTTCCTAAAGAAATCACCATTTTTCCAAATTTTTTAACAACAGTATATCTGTATAATACGTTATGCATTACAAGTTATAATACATCATGTGATATACCAATTAGAATTTTTTCTTTGATGTCTAAGCTTTTCATTAACAGTCTCACTTTTAGATTTGATGAATTTTTTGTCTTATTTAGTTTATCAAAAATCACACATTTGCACTTCAATAGAATTGAACATACATCCCAGTCATATCAAATTCTTGACGGGCAAATGTGTAAATTTAATATGTTAGAACAAAATACTAATGGTAAGCGTAATTAAAATAATAATATTTCATAAAAACTGGTAGTTTGTCTGACTGATACTTGTATAGATATTGAAAAGTGCAATCATGACCGTGAAGAAGCAGCTTATCGAAGAAAATAAGAGATCATTCATCGTGATTAGATTCTAAATATCTATATAACAGAATTTATAATTTCACTACGTCTAAATAGCATTGCATTTTTTTTAAGATTAAATTAAATTACATCTTGTACTACATAGACTTTAACTATTGACTTACATTACAAATGATAATATTCTTTAGAACTTACCACAATGCAATTTGATGCGTATTATCTTAAACGCTACCCATATCGAATCTGACAGCTCATCCAAGTAATCAATGAATTTATTTATTGTTTAGAAACTGTAATAGAGCACGTAGACAACAACATCCAAGACAAAACTGTTGTCAGTACATGAAAACTGCTCTTCATAAATGGTTGCAGTAAATTAAATAGATTTAGTAAGATAGTTAATCAACCTTGCATGACATGTACAAATAAAAACGCAAAGAGATTATTAATGATACAAGCCAATTATGAAAATTACAAAAGTAAATTTAATTTTAATTTTAAGTAGATAGGTGTACAGCATTATTAAAAAAAAATAGTCATTGCAATAATTACACATATATATGTGTGCGTGTGTGTGTGTTTGAATCACTTTGTAATGTATACCTATTAATATATTACAGATTATAAGTTTACATGTAAATATATGTATATAAAAATTATGACATATTATACGCGTACATAAAGATATTATGAAAATTTTTTAAATTCTCTTTTTAAAAGGGCACCGTTGTATCATGGTTTTTTATAAAGTAAAAATATGTGTAAAAAAATTAATAAAACATAATACAATACAAATAAAAAACTAAGAATTATAATTTTTTTAACAATTATTATTTAAATAAATATCGTAGAAACCTTCACAATTTAACATATATATTTAACATATATATATATATATATATATATATATATATATATATAACAACATATATATATATATATATATTATACGTTATACATTACATGTTATACATTAATAAATAAATTCTTTTCAAAGGAATATATAGTTATAGGAAATAAATTTGAAACAATAAAAATAATATAATAAAAAAATAGCTATGAAAAATATTGTTATTATTAAAATTTTTAACATTACTTTTCCTTAATGCAAAAGAAATGTTATATAAAACAAATGCAGAAGAAGATGACTAAGACTGGCAAACCATTTTGTTTTTGAATAAATTAAATACAAAATATAAAAATAAAACTTTGAAACCGTAAATATAAACTAAAAAGTGTACTCTATAAAATACTAAATAAAACTTTTTATAATACTAGTTTAGAAGCAAAACGTTAAATGCTAATATGTGTCTCTGCTGTTGTCAAAGAGTAAATATTAAGGAAATTAATTAAAATGCACAAATTTTAAAATAACATAACATTCCCATTTGTATAGTATTTTCTATATGTTTAGTGGGTTTATAAAATTGAATACAGATTGTCAAATAAACGATGATCACGCCAATAAACTGAAAAAACATAATTTAATTAATTGTTTTGCGTAATAGCTATTAATTATATTACAATTTAAAAGTAACTAATTTCAAATAACTTTCACTAAAATAAATAATGTACTTACACCACTAAATACTATATTGTTTATTTCGAAAAAATCACAGGCCGTAAATACTACTCGACGATGTTGCAGCTGAATCAACAAATCCTTTATCTCTCTTCTAATACAGTCACGGTTCAAATTTTTGCTCAAATTTTCCATGGCAAAGTTGTTCGGACTGTGACTGGTGCTCCAAATAGAATTCTGGCCGCTGTTTGGATCTTTCACTGATGTTTGCACTTTTAGATTTGATTGACTATTCCCTTTTAATTCAAGATTTACATGTTTGAAATTCAATACAATTGTGTAAATAATTATCCCGGATTTGTCGATTTCTCGACGCATAAGTGTGCAAATCCAACACATCAGACCAAATTGCGTAATGTAGAGAGCCGGTAAGATAATATATGTCAACATAAACGGGTTATTTTTCTCCATAATTACTGTGTAGATTGCGAATAGTTGAGTTACGACCATAGTAAGACAGTTCACCGAACAGAGTAGAAGATGAAAACCATGAATATCATTTACCATAATGACAAGATCCCAAATACCTACATAACAAATTTTACGATTTGAGTACATTTTGATATAACTATTATTACAATCTCTCGGTAATTAATATTAAACTGTATCTTGAGCCATAAATCTATACTTGAATCGTAATAGAAAAGATTACATTTGCTTACCATTATGCATTTCACGGATGCGTCTAATCTTAAGCGTTATCCTTGTCGCATCGGATATCTCATCCAACTGGCCGGCCAATTTATTTATCGCTTGTAATTTATAATATAACACATAGACAACAACGTCAAAGACAAAGCTGTTGATTAAAGATTGGGCTGACCTGTAATATACTGTCAAGTCTATCCCAAATTGTTCTTTATTTGTAAAGTAATAATACAAGACGTCCGCAATCAGGCATAAAGGACAACAAATCAACGTCGCTAAAATCGCTAGCGTTTCCACAATTTTTATTGGCCTGCTACTTATAGGCATTTTCTTCGTAATCTTCTGATCAAGTTCCTTTATTTTGTCCATCAGTTCAAGCCACTTGTATTGCCCGATTACTTGAAAAATGTAGTAATACGTGGATACATGACTTATCACCAAGTTCATAAAGCGTAAACACTTGTATATGTCGCTTTCAAGATCGAAGTCGTTGTTGGAATCGAGAAAATTTTTCAAATTGTATATCACGCTTATAGAACACAAGGCCAAATGAATTATACGTAGGATTATCGTAACACATTTGGGGCATTTGCGCGGATGTGCAATGCCGACACCTAAGAGCCAGGAGGTATATATTATTGGATGTAAGATGTACTCTATTGAAGGCAAGTTTTTGTTTTTTTGCTCATGGATTTTTTTCTCCATTTTCACTTCTTTTTAATCAACGTTTTAAATAGTTTCACAAACAAACGTAATGTTAATTATATTGAAGTTTTTCGCAGTACAAACATGTTAGCGGAACATAATGAGAATCTTTTTTAAAAATATAAAAAATTCAATAAGGAAGCAAAACACTATGGCAAGTGCATGAATTGTAAATTTTCTCTGGTCTTACGTACAATAAAGAACGACGTGTTACGTCTGCGACATTTATAGGTTGCATGCAGTTGTTTATACAAGCGGTTTTAATAAATTAAATGCATTTAATAAGAGTTAATTAAGCTAAATATAATATGTAAACATGTAAATAGTAAAGACAATGGTCAAACAAAACGAGTCCGTTAAGGAGATAATTGAATTTATGTTTATTCTTAAGGGAATAGGTGCTGCATTATTACATCATTAAAAAGATACAAATTTTTAATATTACAATAATTTAAATATTACATTATTTTGTGCGGTGTGCTTACTAATACTTTTTATATATACGTTGTATTAATACTTTATACAAAAAAATTATAACTGTTGTGACTTTTTCTCTTGAAAAAAACCATTTTACTTAACATTTGTTAAACAACATATATATATATATATGTTACAAAAGCATCGGATTTGCTTAGTACCATGCGATAGAGAATGAAAATCTAAGAAGAAATGTCTAATACTATTTTTTGATGCGGTAAATAGTTTCGCCTTAATTCATCATTGTAATAAGTCAATAAGCGCGGAGGTACAAGAGAAAGTCAGTGACGAAGAATGCGTGAAGTTGACTCCTTGTTATTAAAAATTAAAAAATGCTTCTAATGCTAATAATAAATTTGGCAACTCATCGCGCAAAAATTCCATGTAATTGAGACCGTTTATTCTTTCTGATAAAAATCGGCAGTTCTGGTAGTCGCCTGAAAAATTCTATCGATAATTATTAGCACTCGAAGCTGTAAGCTGCGGAATAAAAAATTTCTTTAATTAAAGATACAAATTCGAAAATTTTCCAAGTCCCGTCAAAATGGAAATATTTCTCGATAACCGACAATTCTATTGAAAATTTTGGTAGCCTTTCAAAGAATTTTATCGATAATTATTAGCATTAGAAGCATTTTTCAATTTTTAGTAACAAGGAGTCAACTTCACGCATTCTCCGTCACTGACTTTCTCTTGTACCTTTGCGTTTATTGACTTATTACAATAACGAATTAAGGCGAAACTATTTATAATATTGTTATTATTAAATTTTTTGACATTACTTTTTCTTGATGCAAAAGAAATATTTTATAAAACAAATGCAGAAAAAGATGGCTAAGACTGGTAGACCTCTTTGTTTTTGATTAAATTAAATACAAAATATAAGAATAAGACTTTGAAACCGTAAATATAAACTAAAAAGCATACCCTATAAAATACTAAATAAAACTTTTTATAATACTAATTTAGAAGCAAAACATTAAATGCTAATATGTGTCTCTGCAGTTGTCAAAGAGTAAATATTAAGGAAATTAGTCAAAATCCACAAATTTTAAAAGAACATATCGAGTGAACTTCCTTTCGTATAGTATTTTCTATATGTTTAGTGGGTTTATAAAATTGAATACAGATTGTCAAATAAACAATGATCACGCCAATAAACTGAAAAAAAAAAAACACAATTTAATTAAATATTTTGCGTAATAGCTATTACGTATATTATAATTCAAAAGTAGCTAATTTTAAGCAAATTTCACTAAAATAAATAATACTACTTCACTAGAAAAAATATTTTACTAAAAAAAATAATAATAAATAATAGTACTTACCCCACTAAATACTACATTGTTCATTTCGAAGAAACCACAGGCCGTAAATACTACTCGGCGATGTTGCAACTGAATCAAAAAATCCTTTATCTCTCTTCTAATACAGTCACGGTTCAAATTTTCGCTCAAATTTTCCATGGCAAAATTGATCGGACTGTGACTGGTGCTCCAAATAGAATTTTGGCCGCTGTTCGAATCTTCCACTGATGTTTCCATTTCTAGATTTGATTGACTACTCCCTTTTAATTTAAGATTTACATGTTTGAAATTCAATACAATTGTGTAAATAATTATCCCGGATTTGTCGATTTCTCGACGCATAAGTGTGCAAATCCAACACATCAGACCAAATTGCGTAATGTAGAGAGCCGGTAAGATAATATATATCAACATAAACGGGTTATTTTTCTCCATAATTACTGTGTAGATTGCAAATAGTTGAGTTACGGCCATAGTAAGACAGTTCACCGAACAAAGAAGAAGATGAAAACCATGAATATCATTTATCATAATGACAAGATCCCAAATACCTATATAACAAAATTTACGATTTGACTACGTTTTGATATGACTATTATTACAATCTCTCGGTAAATAATATTAAACTTTATCTTAAGCTATACATCTACACTTGAATTATAATATAAAAGTATTTGCTTACCATTATGCATTTCACGGATGCGCCTAATCTTAAGCGTTACCCTTATCGCATCGGATATCTCATCCAATTGGCCGGCCAATTTATTTATCACTTCTAATCTACAATATAGCACATAGACAACTACATCAAAAACAAAGCTGTTAATCAGGGATTGGGCTGACATATAATAAACTGTCAACTGAATCCCGATTTTGTATGGATTTGTAAAGTAATAATACAAGACGTCCGCAATCAGGCCTAAAGGACAACAAGTGAACGTCGCTAAAATCGCTAGCGTTTCCACAATTTTTATTGGCCTGCTACTTATAGGCATTTCCTTCATAATCTTCTGATCGAGTTCCTTTATTTTGTCCATCAGTTCAAGCCACTTATCGTATTGCCTGATTACTTGATAAATGTAGTAATACGTGGATACATGACTTATCACCAAGTTTATAAAACGTAAACACTTGTATATGTCACTTTCAAGATTAAAGTCGTTGTAGGAATTGAGAAAATTTTTCAAATTGTATGTCACGCTAATAGAACACAAGGCCAAATGTATTATACGTAGGATTATCGTGACACTCTTAGGACATTTGCGTGGATGTGCAACGCCGACACCTAAAAGCCAGGAAGTATATGTTATTGGACGTAAGATGAACTCTATCAAAAGCAAGTTTTCTTCTGCTTGCTTATGAATTTTTTTCTTCATTTTCACTTGTTAATCGACGTTCACTTCTTCTGTTACTTGACGTTCTGAATAGTTTTACAAGCGAATGTGACTTTTAATTATATTGAAGTTTCTCGCAGTACAAACATTTTAGGGAAACATAATGAGAATCTTTTTTCAAAATATAAAAAATTAAATAGGGAAGCAAAACACTGTGGCAAGTGCATGAGTTGTAAATTCTCTCTGGCCTTACGTAGAATGGAGAACGACGTGTTACGTCTGCGACATTAGGTTGCATGCAGCTGTTTATATAAGCGGTTTTAATAAATTAAATGCATTTAATAAGAGTTAATTAAGCTTAATATTTAAAAATGTAAATAATAAAGACAATAATCAGTAAAACGAGCCCATTAAAGAGATAATTGAATTTATGTTTATTTTTAAGCAAATAGGTGTTGCATTAATACATCATTAAAAAGAAAGAAATTTTTACTATTGCAATAATTTAAATATAACATTATTTTATATTGTGTGTTTACTAATATTTTGTATATATACTTTGACCCAATACTTTATACATAAAAGTTTAAAACAGTTAAGTTTAATTTTTCCTTCTGAAGAAACTACTATTTTTCCTAATCTTTGTTAACAAACAGTACATATATATTATGCGTTATGCATTACATGTTATACATTAATAAATATATTTTTTTAATTAATTAAATAGTAATAGAAAATAAAATTAGTGAACAAAAAAAAGTAATATAATAAGAAAAGAAGAGCTATAAAAAATACTGTTACTATTTTAAAAAATTTTTAATTATTATACTTTTTCGCTATTTATGCCTAAAAAATGGTTCTTTTCTCACATGTCATTTCACACAAAAAAACTATTATTTTGACAAACAAGTAACAAAAAATGTTGTATGCGACATGTGCGGATCAGCTATTGCCCGCTCGTGCGGATGGACACACTTGCTTTCGGCTCGTGTATCCATATCCTGTAGCTTACGAACAACAAGCCGACTTACCGCACTAGTTGCATAAATATCTATTTCTTAATAAAAAGAAAATATTTTATGAAGCAAATACAGAAGAAGATGGCCAAGACTGGCAAACCACTTTGTTTTTAAGTAATTTAAATAAAAAATATAAATATAAAGCGTAAATATAAACTAAAAAGTGTTTTTTCATTAAATAGTGTATAGAAGTTTTTATAATACCAATTTAAAAATGAAATATTAAATGCCAATACGTGCCTCTGCAATTATCAGAGCGTAAAGAAAAATAGTTAACAAATGTGTAAATAACAATTATAATCAAAAGAATTTTTCAAAAATTGTTTCAATTTTCTAACGCGTTTTCAATCTTATGGTCCAGCAAAGGCGTATGTGTACAAAATCTTACAAACACATGTTGAACAGCATAGCTTAAAGAGAAGTGTCCAATTACAATTAAATTGTTTATAACTGTAGTATAAAAGAAAAGCTTTCCTTTAATGTACATTAGTTATTGCGATAAATATCTTTATATAATTCTATCGCATCTTATGTAGAAAAGGTGTTATTTTTCGCAATAAATTCTTTACATTAATTTAAATTACTTATCACCAGTATTGTTAAATTATTCATTAATTTAATTAACAAAAATAGAACTAATATTTTATTGCATCCTCATTGTTCTGAGGCAAATATTGTAATTGAAAGGTTAATGACAGATTAAATCATTTTAATCTTTTTGTTATGACATAATAAAATTATCTAATAAGCAGTTAAATTGGTTTAGTTGTTTTCTTAAGTAATATTGTAAAATAATGGTTTAAATAATTAAACATACAGAAAAAGTTTCTCTATTTCTCTCTTTAACTCCTCTCTTCAAACACGCCTTCCAATTCCACAGATGCATTTTCGTAATAATTCTTTCATCCAACTTTATTTAAATTATAATTATCTTAAATTATAATTATTTTAATTATTATTAAATTATTATAATTATACGGTTTTTTCTCTTTCCTCGCACTCAGTTGCTTACATTTTTCAAGCACACATAAAATATAGTTTATTTTTATTTTTTATTTGAAAAAAACTCACACGTATATTGTGGCTTCATACATCATTTCTATAAATAGGTACATATTCTTGCCAAATTTTAGAAAGTATTTAGACCCCCTAAATACTATTCTAAGCCTCATAAATTTTTTAATAATAATTTTATTGCATCTAAAAGGTCAAAATCTACAATACATATTATTTCTCTTATTTACACATTTTGAAGCCAATAAATTCGGGTTTTTTTAACATCCACTTTTATAAATACAGACACTGTAAATTAAAAATTTCTTTGTACGCCCAATTTATGTAAAACGCAATAATTTTAAACTTACAAGTCTTAAAGTGTGTAAAACTGTAAAAATAATTCGAAATAAGATATAAAGTTATTTAAATTATAAAATACAAATTTGTTATAAATTTTACCCATATTTTTAATTAATTTGTAATAAAAGTCGATATTTTATTATATAACGTTTTCTTTAAATTTAGACCCCATAAATACAATAAAATTATTAAAATATTTGTGGATAGATCATGTATTATCGTAACATGTAGAACACCTCTAGAAGGTAAAACAGAAATACAAAATTATCAATATTGAATAACCTTTTAACGGATGCACTGCTTGGTAAAGCTATATCAAATTTAACAAACAGTTTTTCAATTTTGAAAAATCTTATAATAATTCCACATCAAATAACTGGTCGATAACTAAAACTGAATTATACAAATGACATAAATATAAAATTTAAACCAGAAAAGTAATGAAAAAGATAACTGTTAAATTTATTACCGTCTTTTTTAAATAAATCTACGTTACCGTTACAGTTATAGAAAAAGAAAAGTAATACCGTTTCTAGGCTGTTTAAAAAAAAAATAACTGTAACGGTAACGGTGTTATAAGTAAAACGCGTTACTTCCCAAATCTGATAGCCTTGAAGCCCTCTTGTATAGTACTTTGTATATGTTTAGTGGGTTTATAAAATTGAATACAGATTGTCAAATAAACAATGATCGCGCTAATAAACTGAAAAATAAGTTTAATTTAATTAATTGTTTTGCGTAACAGCTATTACTTATATTGCAATTTAAAAGTACCTAATTTTAAGTAAGTTTCACTAAAATAAATCATGTACTTACACCGCTAAATACTACATTGTTTATTTCAAAGAAATCACAGGCCGTAAATACTACTCGACGATGTTGCAGCTGAATCAAAAAATCCTTTATCTCTCTTCTAACACAGTCACGGTTCAAATTTTTGCTCAAATTTTCCGTGGCAAAGTTGTTCGGACTGTGACTGGTGCTCCAAATAGAATTTTGGCCGCTGTTCGGACCTTCCACTGATGTTTGCATTTCTAGATTTGATTGACTCCTCTCTTTTAATTCAAGGTTTACAGGTTTGAAATTCAGTACAATTGTGTAAATAATCTTATCGATTTCTCGACGTAAAAGTGTGCAAATCCAGCACATCAGACCAAATTGTGTGATGTACAGAATCGGTAAGATAATATGTATCAACATAAACGTGTTATTTTTCTCCATAATTACTGTGTAAATTGCAAATAGTTCAGTTACGACCATAGTAAGACAGTTCACCGAACAGAGGAGAAGATGAAAACCATGAATATCATTTACCATGATGACAAGATCACAAATACCTGCACAAAAGAATTTACGATTTGACTACATATTGATATCACTATTATTACAATCTCGCAATAAATAATATTAAACTATATCTTGAGCCACACATCTACACTTGAATCATAATAAAAAAGCTTAAATTTTCTTACCATTATGGAGTTTACGGATGCGTTTGATCTTAAGCGCTATCCCTAACGCATCGGATATTTCATCCAATTGGCCGGCCAATTTATTTATCGCTTGTAATCTATAATATAACACAAAAACAACAACGTCAAAGACGAAGCTGTTGATTAGGGATTGGGCTGACCTGTAATAAACTGTCAAGTCTATCCCGATTTGTTCTTTATTTGTAAAGTAATAATACAAGACGTCCGCAATCAGGCACAAAGGACAACAAGTGACCGTCGCTAAAATCGCTAGCGTTTCCACAATTTTTATTGGTCTGCTACTTATAGGCATTTCCTTTATAATCTTCTGATCGAGTTCCTTCATTTTGTCCATCAGTTCAAGCCACTTGTCGTATTGCCCGATTACTTGAAAAATGTAGTAATACGTGGATACATGACTTATCACCAAGTTCATAAAGCGTAAACACTTGTATATGTCGCTTTCAAGATCGAAGTCGTTGTTGGAATTGAGAAAATTTTTGAAATTGTATATCACGCTAATAGAACACAAGGCAAAATGAATTATACGTAGGATTATCGTAACACATTTGAGGCATTTGCGCGGATGTGCAATGCCGACACCTAGGAGCCAGGAAATATATGTTATTGGACGGAAGATGTACTCTATCGAAGGCAAGTTATTTTTTGTTTGCTCATGGATTTTTTTCTCCATTTTTACTTCTTGTTAATCGACGTTCTAAATAGTTTCACAAACGAACCTAACTGTTAATTATATTGACGTTTTTCGCAGTACAAACATTTTAGCGAAACATAATGAGAAGCTTTCTTAAGAATATAAAAAATTAAATAGGGAAGCAATACAGTGACAAGTACATGAGTAGTAAACTCTTTCTGTTTCACGTAGAATGGAGGACAACGTGTTACTTTTGCGACATTTGGTTGCATGCAGTATTTATACAAGCGGTTTTAATAAATTAATTGTATTTAATAAGAGTTAATTAAGCTTGATACGTAAAAATGTAAAAAATAAAAGACAATGGTCAGTGATACGAATCCATTAAGAAAATTAATAAATTTATGATTATTCGTAAGTAAATAAGTGCTGCATTATTACATTATTTAAATAATAAGCTTTTAATATTGCAATAATTTATTTAATACATTATCTTGTATCTGTGCCTACTAATTTTTTGTATACATATACTAACACTTTTTATATATAAATTAATAACAATTTTAACTTTTTTTCCTGAAGAAATCATCATTTTTCCAAATTTTTTAATACAACTGTACATCTGTATTATACGTTATACATTACAGGTTATAATACATCATATTATATACCAATTAGAATTTTTTCTTTGATGTCTAAGCTTTCCATTAACAATCTCACTTTTAGATTTGATGAATATTTGTCTTATTTAGTTTATAAAAAAATCACACATTTGCACTTCAATAGAATTGAACGTACAATTATCTAGGTCAAATCAAATTCTTGATCGGCGAGTGTGCAAATCTAATATGTCAGAACAAATTACATTTTAAGTGTAATTAAAATGATAATATTTCATAAAAACTGGTAGTTTTCCTGACTGATATTTGTATAGATATTGAAAAATGCAATCATGCAACCGTGGATGAAATGAAGAAGCAGCTTATCGAGGAAAGGAAGAGATAATTCATTGTGACGGTTAGATCATAAATATCTACATAACAGAATTTATAATTTTACTACGTCAAAATAGCATCGCATTTGGTTTTTAAAATTAAATTAAATTGCATCTTGTACTACATAGATTTTAACTATTGACTTACAAAAGATAATATTCTCAAAAACTTACCGCAATGCAATTTGATGCGTATTATCTTAAACGCTACCCATATCTAATCTGACAGCTCATCCAACTGATCAATCAATTTATTTATTGTTTAGAAGCTGTAATACAGCACGTAGACAACAACATCCAAGACGAAACTATTGCCAGTACATGCAAACTGCTCTTCATAAACGGTTGCAGGAATTAAATACATGTAGTAAGATAATTAACCAATCTTCGTATATACAAATGAAAACACGAAGAGATTATCAATGATACAAGCCAATTATGAAAATTACAAAAGTAAATTTAATTTTAATTTTAAGTAGATAGATGTACATACAGGATTATTAAAAAAATAGTTTTTATTATTGCAATAACTATATATATATGTGTGTGTGTGTGTGTGTGTATTTGAATTACTTTGTAATGTATTAATATATTAATATATTAAAGATTATCAGATTACATGTACATATAAGTATATAAAGGTTATGACATATTATACGCATACATAAAGATACCCATATAACATCGGATATTCTATGTATATGCATTTTTTTTCCATAATGTGAAAAAAATATCTTGTATGTTAAACGTATATACATCTCACATACATGATTCAAATATACATTATGGTATATAAAGTGTATATCCATTAATGTATTTGATATGTATATACAGCGCACAATGTTAAATGTATATACATCTCACATACATGATTCGAATATACATTATAGTATATAAAGTGTATATCCATTAATGTATTTGATATGTATGTACAGCGCACAATGTTAAATGTATATACATTTCACATACATGATTCGAATATACATTATGGTATATAAAGTGCATATCCATTAATGTATTTGATATGTATATACAGCGTACAATGTTAAATGTATATACATCTCACATACATGATTCGAATATACATTATAGTATATAAAGCGTATATCCATTAATGTATTTGATATGTATATACAGCGCACAATGTTAAATGTATATACATCTCACATACATGATTCGAATATACATTATGGTATATAAAGTGTATATCTATTAATGTATTTGATATGTATGTACAGCGTACAATGTTAAATGTATATACATCTCACATACATGATTCGAATATACATTATGGTATATAAAGTGTATATCCATTAATGTATTTGATATGTATATACAGCGTACAATGTTAAATGTATATACATCTCACATACATGATTCGAATATACATTATGGTATATAAAGTGCATATCCATTAATGTATTTAGTATGTATATACAGCGCACAATGTTAAATGTATGTACATTTCATATGCAAGATATTTTTCCTTTATAACATGAACTTGTACGCTCACGTGTAAGGAGTAATTCTCGCAATCACCGCTAGACGGTGCAACTTAGCCCTTTCTCCGGAGTCAAGTGATTCTCTCTTGCATATATAAGGGGGTTACTTGCAACTCCGCAATCAGATCTCGAATCTCATTTTTATTAGCTACCGTGCCTCGAGTACGGTACCGTACCAACACACAATCTCCACAAATTTGTATCATGTATATTCTATGTACATCTTATGTATATATACTATGGACATATGTATAATATTATGCATGTATTATGTACATTCTATGTTCATGTTATGTATATAAAATGAATGATAAATGGACATACATTATGTATATACATGTAATATACGAATCATATACATGTGTATATACTTCCGATCTGCAATGGATATTTTCCTTGTAACATTTCATATGCAATGGATGTACGGTGTAATACAGAACCATAGTATATACAACACACATAAATGTATATACATAATATATACATTGTATATCAAATTGTTTTGTGGGGTATATTTAGATACACATCCGGTTTTATTTGCACATACATTTCACATTCAATGTATATACATTACATTAAGAAAGTATATACCTGGATTATGTAATATACATAAATGTATGTACAATGTATGTACTGAGTATATTTTTATGTATATACATAATATATACATATTACATATAAAAATGTATATACAGAATATACATACATACAATATACATATTATATACATATGTATATACTATGGATCTTTTATGTACATTAACCCGGTTTCATTTGCACATACTTTTCACATCCAATGTATATAAATTACATGAAGAAAGTATATACCTGGAATATGTAATATACATAAATGTATGTACAATGTATGTACTGAGTATATTTTTATGTTTTGTGGGTATTATCAAAATTTTTTTCTCATGGTTTTCATGAAACAAAAATATGTGCAAAATAAATTAATGAAACATAATACAATAAGAATAAAAAACTAAAAACTATAATTTTTTAAACAATTATTTAAATAAATATCATAAAAACCTTTAAAATGAAAACTAGACAGTGTTTTCTATTAGATGGCATATAAAAGATTTATACTAATTTAAAAGTAAAACATTTTTTAGTAAAGCATTTATGCTAATATGTGCCTCTGCAATTGTCAGCGTAAATATTAAAGAAATTAATTAACAAATTTTTAAATAACAAATATAATTAAAATAATTTTACAAATATTTCAATTTTCTGGCCAGGAATCTTTTTTAATGTAAACCAGTAATAAAATTAATATAGAAATAGTAACTACAATCTCTTATATTACAAACTAAAAATACGTTGAAGTGAATGAAAGCAATTAACCAATTTAGAACAACGAAATAGAGCATTTATAGTTTCTTTTAACTTTTCATCATAACTGTTGTATTCTAGTTTTATTTACGATTCAATCTCTGTCTCCCTCTAGCAAGTTTTAGTTAAAAAACTTTTTTTACTTATCTAAACTATAATATAATTATTATATACATATATATTATTTTTTTAATAATAAAATTACCTTTGTATTAATATTTATGCTAATTGTTAATAATATTATATTAATAATTTATCTAATAATAATTAAATTGTTTATAGCCGTATCATTGCTTATTAAAAATTTATTTTCTATTAAACAGCTTCTATATTTTAACAACATGCTCAGCATTTTTTGCTTTTTGGATTATTGTACAGTGCTTCTTTTTACATAGAATATAGTGAACATATTGAAAATAGCTTAAAGAAAAACTAAAACTTCTAATTATAATTTTATTATCACATTTTTAAAAGTTAATATGATACTCTAATTATCATACTCAATTCGTATTTATCGCTTTTTGTATTATTACTATTGTATTATATAATTTCTTTGTGTTTCAATTTTTATATATAAAATATAATTTCTCGAATTATACATAAATTTTTTTTTATTTTAATATAAAAAATTAATAATAATTTACAGACATTATTTCTTTTAATTATTAAGTTTAATGTTAAAAAAAACAATTATCATTAACACACAATGCAAAAAAGAAAAATATTTTAGCGTTACTCCATATCTTGAGATATGTTAAACTTAATTATGTTCCGGTGCCATTTGTATCACATTATCAATATTTCTATGTTCAGATTGTTGATGAAATTGAATGAAGATTATTAGATAAGTGGCAATCACCCCGATAAACTGAAAAATAAATTTAATTTATTTACTTGCATTGCGCGAAAACTATTACATATATATTGCAACAAATCTAATTCTACATAAAATGTTATGATAAGCTAAATAAAGTTTGTACTCACACCACAGAACAAAGCATTACTCATTTCGAAGAAATCGCAGGCCGTAAATGTCACTTGATACTGTTGCAGTTGAATCAAAAAGTCACTGATCTCGTTTCTAATACAGTCTTGGGCTATATCTTTGCACAAGAGATTTTCCACAACGACATAATTCAAATTATGGCCGTTCCGATTAAAATTTTTCTTGCTGCCCGGGTCTTCAATTGATACATCCGGATACGACTGACTTTTAACTCTGTTTACTTTATCAAGATTCACAGGTTTGCAATTCAGTACAAATGCATTTATATTTATTCCAATCATGTTGGATTCCTGACGCGCAAGCGTGCAAATCCAGCACATTAGGCCAAATTGCATGGTATACAGAATCCAAATACCATTATTTACCAATATAACCGTGTAATCTTTTTTTACACTTTTTACACTTAAATAGACTATCAGTAGTTTAGTTATAACTACGGTGAAGGTGTTCACCGCACACAGAAGGAGATGAAGGCCGTGAATATCATTTATCATGACGACGAGATCATAAATAACTGCATAACAGAATTTATGATTTTGTATGTGTTATAATTTATAATATATGTCTTGATATTACTGTCATTGCAATCTTTTTATAGATTGTATTAAACTACATTACACTCGAATTACAATAAGATAAAAAGTAATATTTGCCAAAACTTACCATTATGCAATTTTCTAATCCATTTAATCTTAAGTGCAATTAATGTCGCTTCGGATGACTTGTTCAACTGGCCGATTAATTGATTTATCGTTCGGAGTCTGTAATACAGTACGTAGACGACAATATCGAACACAAAACTGTTGATCAGAGAACGCGCTGCTATGAAAAAGAACAACAAGTTAGACACGAAAATGTGTTGTACATTTGTAAAGTAATAATACGAGATGTACGTAATTAGGGACCAAGCAAATGTTGTTAGAATCGCTAGCGCTTCCATGATTTTTAGTGATCTGTCATTCATGAGTGTTTCCTCGTTGATCTTCTGATCGAGATTCTTTATTCTGTCCATTAACTCCGGCCACTTGTCGTACAGTTTAATTCCATGATAAACGTCATAAAATGTTACTACGTAAATTATCCCCAGGTTAGCAAAGAACATTATTTTATGTATGTCAGTATCAATATCGAAGTCTTCACGAAAAATATGGTAATCTTTCACATTGTACACTATGTTCACAAAACACAGGACTAGGTAAAGACTATGTATGATTATTGTTATAATCTTGGGATACTTTCGCGGACGTGCAACGCCGACGCCCAGGAGCCAGGAGGTGTACACTATAGGCTGTAAAGTGTCTTCTATCGTCAGTGAATTGTTGTCTGGCACATAAGCCTCCTCCATTTTCGCTTATCTTATTTTGTTGCTAATTGACGCGTTTGGCTGTTTACATTAAAGCTCCTCTGAAGGTAAAATTAATTTATTCTTAAATGAGTATTTTTATTGTATTAATAGTTTATTAAACATTTATTTTTAAATATTTTTATATTGTTGAAATATTTAAATTATTTTGTGCCGTATGCTTACTAACATTTTTACATAAATTAGTGACAATTTTTTACACTTTTCTCTTTACAAAAAAGAATATCATGCAGTTACGCAACAATATACACGTTATACCTTATTAGGAAATAAATTTAATGAGAAAAATTATTACAAACTATAACTTTTTTAACAGTTAATATTTATACATTGTTAAGGTAATGCTGGAGATCTGTTTTTCGATTTAATCGAATGATTTTTGTAATAAACTTTTGCACAAATTTTTTTTATCGTAAAAGTTCTTGTTATTTACAATTTTATCGCAACTATCAAAGTAAGGAGTAAAAGGTTAAAAGGCTAATTCGCATACCTGGAACAAACTTAGTGCCACGAGCTTGTTTTTGAAGTAAATCATTCACATACGTTGAAGATTCTCTTGATCACAATAAAATATTTGTTCTCTATATTTAAAATATTCTGTGGTCCAACAACTTTAATGCAAACTAATTATATATTGATTAAGTCAATTGATTTCCACATTGATTTCCAAGTAGCAAGTTAATTTGAATACATTAAAGCGTTGTCATTTTTATATTAAAATATCGTCAACTTGCTATGTGAGTTGTAGGTTCCTTATTGTGTTCCAGCTCAACTAAGCTCACATTCCGATTTGAGAGCTGCTTACTCCGTTTTTCTCCCCTTCCATGTCTCCTCTCTCTCTCTCTCTCTCTCTCTCTCTCTCTCTCTCTCTCTCTCTCTCTCTCTCTCTCTCTCTCTCTCTCTCTCTCTCTCTCTCTCTCTCTATTTCTTATGCTTTTCTTTGTCTGTATTCAATATATTCTATTCAATATATCTTTACAAGAAGAAGATCACAAATGTTGGCACTACTACTTTGTTTCTAGAAATATTCTGTAATATTTCAAAAGCTAAAAATAATAATACTTCGAAAACATACTCTAGAAAACGTTTTCTGTTGATAATTTGTTTGGTGGTATAATATTTTCTAGAATATTATAATTTAAAAATAAAACAGTATTTAAATGCCAATACGATGCTGTGCACAGTTATCAGAGTAATGATATTAAAAAAATTAATTAACAAATTATTATAGATAAGAAATGTAATTAAATTAGGTGTGAATAAATTAAATAATTTTACAAATGCTTTGATCTTGAATCTAAATTTTCTTCAGTGATGAACAAATTTGGAACCAGTGTGGTATAAAAATTTAAAAAATAACAGCTGTAATTTTTTCTCAACACACAATGTATTTTTATATTTCAATGTGGCAATAACAATAAATAAATTATTTTATAAGATAATAGATCGTATGTGCTTGAATTTTTAGATAAATTTAAAGTAAACACAAATAATGTTCGAATTTTTGTTCAGAATATAATAATTAAATATTAAATTTCTGATTAGCATAAAATCTCACCGCAAAGATTAATACAAAATTATTTTAAACTAAACCTGCGGTCAATTTGCTCTTTTTGATCTTTGCAATGGTCCTTTCTACTCCTCTCATTTTATAATTTTCAAACTGCTCATAAAACGCTCAAGCAGCATTGTCAGAGACAATGTTAGCTATAATTTACATGGACACTTTGGCCGGTATTCATAGTCGGGTCTTATATTTAAGATCATCTTAAGTACTGTGCTAAGATGCCATCAGCCAATCACAGAGCTGTATTAGCATCTTAAGATATTGCTTGAGACGATCTTGAAATAAAATTCGACTATGAATACCAGCCTTTGACATATGTTTCCGAAGCTTTGTACAGCTTAGTAATATTTTATCATTACTATTTTAGAATATTCTTCTTATTATTGTTATTATACATTATATGTGTGTATGTGCATGCGCAATGGGAGCCATAACATACACAAAAATTTAGAAATACTGCATTCAGATATTTATCAACTTTTAAAAAACAATAACAATCAATACAACTACAGTAGTCGGCATAAATTTCTAAATATACAATAAAATAGAAATTTGGTTCTTAGCTTGGTTCCATTCTGCCAGCAACCATCTAAAAACCGCTTTCAGTAGAAAATAGAAGGAAATAATAATAAGAAAATAATACTATAAATACTATAGTGCAAATAGTGTACCGAGTATGTCAAAGCGCTCATGTGATTTATAATTAATATCGTTCCTGAACTGAAGCGTGTTACGTTTTCACAAGCAGCTTAAAAAGTGCGAAATGAGAAAAGTGGAGATGACCGCCGTGAAAATTGACCAAAAAGTGCAAACTGTATTTTTTTAATGACACAACTAATTTAACATATAAATATATCAAATCAAAAATAATAATTATTTGTAAAAATTTGTCAATTAAATTCTTTAATATTTATTTTCTGACAACTGCAAATGTTTGTATGTGTGTGTATGTGTGTATGTGTCTATGTATTTAATAATTTATTTTTAAACTGATTTATATCTAGAATCATAATTTGATATTATTAATTTTGTGATATTGATTTATATTCTAGGATAATTAATGTTTTCATATTGTAACTAAAAATAGACGTCTGAAAAATTGGATCCTAAAACTGACATAGCAACCAATAATAATAAATTTTGGTCTTATATAATAAACAAATTAATTAAAAATAAATTAATATACTAAATAACAAAATATATTTTTACTTATTAAACAATAAATTTTATTAAACAACAAAGTAAAAATATAGCATTAAACAATTAAAAATTACCAATTTAAAAATACAAAATAAAAATAAATAATTTATTTAATAAATAAATAAATTTTATAATTAAGATTATATAAAAAAACTGATCACATGTCTATGATTTATTCTCAATTACAGAATACACAGTTTACGCTCCGATAATTTTATATGTTATATCGTATTACAGAAAAAAACAACAGAGAAAAGTATAAACAAAACAATTTAAAAAAATTACAAACTACATGTTTCAGAATACGTTAGATTTTTATGATTCTCATGTCAATGTGTATATTTCTCGTTTTTTGTACAATTACTATCGCGATTTAATTTCTTTGTGTTTCAATTTTTAAATAAAAAATATAATTTGTCGAATAAATATAAGAAATAATTTCTAAAGTTTTAATGTCAAGACTTGATAACAATTCATAGATTTTATAAAATTTATTTCTTTTAATTATCAAGCTTTAATAAAAGAACAATTATCATCAACATATAATGCAAATTTCAAGCCAAAAATTTTGCGTTACTGCATATTTTAAAATATGTTAAACAAACGTTCGAGTACGTTTTTCTTTTGATTTTCAGACCGTTGATAAAATTGAATGAAGATTATTAGATAAGTGGCGATTACTCCGATAAACTGAAAAATAAGTTCAATTTATTCACTATTATTTATATTGCAAATTAAAAAGAATTAATTTTATATAAACTGTAATAACAAACTTATTAAATTTCATACTTACACCACTAAACAGGCCTGTGTGAAGTTAGCACCGCATCTTTCAAAATCGTAAGTTTTATCAAGAGTACTATTTGCACCCCAAAGAGTACTAGAGTTCCTGATAGGTATTAGCAAGAGTACCGCCGAAATACTTAGAGAAATTGCAATTTGAAAATATGAGGTGCTAACTTCCCGTGGCACCGCAACATGAAAAATATATTGTTTTAAAGATCCTATCTTAAAGTACTCGAAAAGTACTACAGTTCCTGATACATTTTAACAATAGTACCAACCGCCAAATATTATAAAAAAATTATTGAAATTTGGAGATGGCACCGCAAAATAAAAAAAATATTGTTTTAATGATCCCATCTTAAAGTACTCAAAAAGTACTAGAGTTCCTGATACATTTTAACAATAGTACCAACCGCCAAATGTTTTAAAAAAATTATTGAAATTTGGAGATGGCACCGCAAAATTAAAAAATCATTCTTTTAATGATCCTATCTTAAAGTACTCGAAAAGTACTAGAGTTCCTGATACATTTTAATAATAGTACCAACTAATAAATACTGAAAAAAAAATTTTTTTAAGATTACAGCCTATCTTTCATAAAAGTGGCCGTAACTCCTTTGCCTTTAATTTTACAGTTTTGTGCCTTAATAACTTTTGAAAGTACTCGCTGGGGTGCCAAAAGTACTCCAATCAAAACCCGGAAATTGTAAAAAAATTTATATATATATATACATAAATACAAGTTTTTGGAAAAAATAGATTGATATATAACGTACAATTTGCCGACCTTTTAAAGGTTGAGGTACAAAGCTATAAAATCAAAAACAAAAAAGTTACGGTCACTTTTAATTATGTTAAGTCCTCGAAAGAGATACAATTTTTTCACAATTTCCGGATTCTGACTGGAGTACTTTTGGCACCCCAGCGAGTACTTTCGAAAGTTATTAAGGCACAAAGCTGTGAAACTTGACGCAAAGGAGTTACGGTCACCTTTAGATACAGTCAGTCCTCCAGAGAGGTGAAATTTTTTTTACAATTTCCGGGTTTTGATTGGAGTACTTTTAGCACCCCAGCGAGTAATTTCGAAAGTTATTAAGGCACAAAGCTGTGAAACTTGACGCAAAAGAATTACGGCCACTTTTAGATACAGTCAGTCCCTTAGAGAGATAAAATTTTTTTACAATTTCCGGGTTTTGATTGGAGTACTTTTGGCACCCCAGCGAGTACTTTCGAAAGTTATTAAGGCACAAAGCTGTGAAACTTGACGCAAAAGAGTTACGGTCACTTTTAGATACAGTCAGTCCCTTAGAGAGATAAAAATTTTTTACAATTTCCGGGTTTTGATTGGAGTACTTTTGGCACCCCAGCGAGTACTTTCGAAAGTTATTAAGGCACAAAGCTGTGAAACTTGACGCAAAAGAGTTACGGCTACTTTTAGATACAGTCAGTCCCTTAGAAAGATAAAATTTTTTTACAATTTTCGGGTTTTGATTGGAGTACTTTTGGCACCCCAGCGAGTACTTTCGAAAGTTATTAAGGCACAAAGCTGTGAAATTAAAGGCAAAGGAGTTACGGCAACTTTTATGAAAGATAGGCTGTAATCTTAAAAAAATTTTTTTTTCAGTATTTATTAGTTGGTACTATTATTAAAATGTATCAGGAACTCTAGTACTTTTCGAGTACTTTAAGATAGGATCATTAAAAGAATGATTTTTTAATTTTGCGGTGCCATCCCCAAATTTCAATAATTTTTTTAAAACATTTGGCGGTTGGTACTATTGTTAAAATGTATCAGGAACTCTAGTACTTTTTGAGTACTTTAAGATGGGATCATTAAAACAATATTTTTTTTATTTTGCGGTGCCATCTCCAAATTTCAATAATTTTTTTATAATATTTGGCGGTTGGTACTATTGTTAAAATGTATCAGGAACTGTAGTACTTTTCGAGTACTTTAAGATAGGATCTTTAAAACAATATATTTTTCATGTTGCGGTGCCACGGGAAGTTAGCACCTCATATTTTCAAATTGCAATTTCTCTAAGTATTTCGGCGGTACTCTTGCTAATACCTATCAGGAACTCTAGTACTCTTTGGGGTGCAAATAGTACTCTTAATAAAACTTACAATTTTGAAAGATGCGGTGCTAACTTCACACAGGCACTAAACAGAACATTATTTATTTCGAAGAAACCACAGGCCGTAAATGTCACTCGATACTGTTGCAGTTGAATCGAAAAGTCGTTGATCTCGTTTCTAATACAGTCTTGGTCTATATTTTTGCGCAAGAGATTTTCAATAACGACGCAATTCAGATTGTGACTACTACTCCATTTAGAATCTTGCTCGCTATCCGGGTTTTCAGTTGGCATATCTAGATACGACTGATTCTTTACTCTATTTATTTTATCATGATTCACAGATGTGCAATTCCGTACAACTGCATATATATTTATCCCAGTCTTGTCGGACTCCTGACGCGCGAGCGTGCAAATCCAACACATCAGGCCAAATTGCATGGTATGCATAATCCAATTACAATTACTTAATAATATAAACGCGAAATTCTTTTCCACGATACCCAAGTAGACTGTGAGTAGTGTACTCACGACTACGGTGAAGCAGTTCACCGAACACAGAAGGAGATGAAGGCCGTGAATATCATTTATCATGACGACGATATCACAAATACCTGCAGAATTTATGATGAAACTATACCTTAATATCAATATCATTGCGATTTCTTCATATATTACATTAAACTACGTCTTTACCATACATCTGTACTCAAATTGCAATAACGTAAAAAATAATATTCGCTGAAACTTACCATTATGCAATTCTCTAATCTGTTTAATCTTAAGCGCGATCAATGGCGCTTCGGATAATTTATTCAACTGGCCGATCAATTGATTTATCGTTCGGAGTCTGTGATATAGCACATAAACAACAATGTCAAACACGAAGCTATTAATCAGAGAACGCGCTGTTATGAGATAATATATCAAGTCAGACATGAAAATGTTTTCTAGATTTGTAAAGTAATAATACAAGACATGCACAATCGGGAACAAAGGATACCAAGCGAATATCGTTAGTATTGCCAACACTTCCACATTCTTTACTGGTCTGTCATTCATGAGTGTTTCCCTGTTGATCTCCTGATCGAGATCCTTTATTCTGTCCATTAACTCCGGCCACTTGTCGTACTGCCTAATCCCATGATAAATATAATAAAATGTCGCTACGTAAATTATCACCAAATTCGTGAAGTATATTAACTCGAATATGTCACTTTCAAGAGCGAAGACACTACCGACATTGGAGAGATCTATCACAGTGTACACTATGTTAACGAAACACACGGCTAGGTAAACGATACGTATGATTATCGTTACAGCCTTGGAACAGTTCCGCGGTCGTGCAACGCCGACGCCTAAAAGCCAGGAGATGTATGATATTGGACGTAAAATGTGCTCTATCGAAGATGAGTCGTCTTCTATTTGCATATGGATTTCCTCCATTTTCGTCTCGTATTTTGTTGTTAATCGACACGTTTCACAAGTGAGTATTGATTACACTTTTTTCGAGATACAGAATATTTCGGAGGAAAACAGTAAAGCTTTCTTGAAGCAAAACACTCGCGAATTGACAATTCTCCCTAGTGCTTCACGTAGAACGAAGAATGATGCATTACTCATGCAACATTAAATTACACGATAATTGCTCTTCATAAGCGGTTTTAATAAATTAAATGCCTTTAATGAATTAGTTAATCAAGCTTAGGGCGTGCAAATGCATAAAAGGAAAGATAATGATCTGTGATACGAGTCACAAAGAAAGTTAGAGAGTAAATTTATATTTACTCTTTAATCTGAAAATGAGATGTATACTGTGTGTGTATATGTGTGTGTTTGTACATTATTAACAAATCAATTTTTTAATATTGTAATAATTTTATATTGAAATTGTTATATTGTTATATTGTTATGTATCATATATGCTTAATAATATTTTTTACATAAATTAATGACGATTTTTACATTTTCCACTTTACACTAGAGACTACCTTGCCTTATATATATTATTTATATATTTGAAACCAATCTAGGCGGCGTACTCATCAAAATTTGAAAATAATCCAAATAAGAGCCACCCTAATACACACACACACACACACACACACACACACACACACACACACACACAACGCAAAAAAGACAAGACAAAAATTTTGATCGAATTTTTACGCAATCTTCAAAATGATGCAACTTTGCGAAAAATCATCCAAATTACAATTTCTATCAAGCTCTCATACATCGGTCCTGATCGCCAATTAATGACACCAAGTAATGAATATGACGGCTTGCTTCTTTTAGCCTTAACGTCTCGGGCCCAACAACCTGATGTCGATTCTCCTTACTATCGTATCCTCTGCCTACTTGTTTCCCTTCCTATTCTCTTTTCCTATTCCTCCTCCCACGCTTCGCCCATTATTGTCTTTACAACGTATTTTGAATAGCATACATAATATTCTTCACACTAAGAAGATTGAGCGAATTGAATGGAAATTACCAAATAAGTAATGACCACCCCGATGCACTGAAAAACAAGTTTATTTCATTTAATTGTTTTAAGAACCATTATTTATAATATATTACAATTCAAGAAACGCTGACTTTATAAAAATTGCAAAAAAATAAATAAATGTTGTACTTACACCACAGAACAGAGCATTGCTTATTTCGAAAAAATTGTAGGCTGTAAATGCTACTCGACGATGTTGCAGTTGAATCGAAAAGTCTTTGACTTCTCTTCTAATACAATCTTGATCTAGATTTCTGAACAAGAGATTTTGATTATTGATCAGCCTTTGCAATTGCGTCCCCAAATCCAATTGAACCCTTGTCTCGTGTTGTATGTCGTAACTCACAGGTTTGCATTTCAATGCAATTTCGCATATAATTATCCCAATCTTTTCAGATTCTTGACGCGCAAGTGTGCAAATCCAACACATCAGACCAAATTGCGTGGTATATAAAATCAAATATACAGTATTTAGCAATATAAAATAGCAGCTAGCATGATATTCCTTCACAGTTATGTAGATTTTGAACAAAATAGCTATGATCGTGATGAAGCATCTCGTCACGCAGATAAGGAGATGAAGGCCGTAAATATCGTTTACCATGCTGACGAGTTCACAAACATCTGCAATACAAAATTTACGATTATACTATGTCTTAGTATTATTATAAGTCCATAGAAAATATTAAATTACATCTCACACCACATAGAATTACAATATTAAATTAAGAAATAAAAAATAATATTTGCAACCTCTAACCCGTGTGCAATTCTCTGATACGTCGAATCTTGAATGCGATCCATTGCGCACTAAATGACATATCCAATTGACAAATTAATTTATTTATCGTTCGAAATCTATAATATAGCACATAAACAACAACATCGAAAACGAAACTGCTAATCAATGACCGGGCTATGATGTAATAACACGTCAAATCGATCACGTAAAGAATTTTCGAATATGTAATAAGAGAATATATAATGTTTATGATTAACAATAAAGAACAGCAAACGAAAGTCACAAGAATCGCTGCTACTTCTGCCTTCTGTATTGGCTCGTCATTAATACGTGTTTCTCTCCTGATTTTTCGATCGAGATCTTTTATTTTGTCCATCAGCTTTGGCCACATGTCATATTGTCTAATTCCGTGATAAAGAGTGTAATAGGCCGACACGTAGCGTATCACAAAGTTTGTAAGTTCTATAAGTATAAATACGTGATAGTAAACGTGGGCGTTGTTAAAGTATTTGCGGAGGTCAATCACGTTGTACACTATAATAACTGAACACACGACTAGATGAAAAATACGTATAATTATCGTTACAGCTTTGGCACATTTTTGCGGACGTGCAACGCCGATACCCATGAGCCAGCAAGTATACGATATTGGACGTAAGGTGTACTCTATCGACAGCGAGTTGTCTGGCACGTAGTCTGGCTCCATTTTTTACCACTTATTTTCTTGTTAATTGCAAACGTAATTTGCAAACGATGGTTGGTAATTACATTAAAGCTCTTCACGATGCTAAATATATTGTAAGAAAAATAGTAAAACTTTTTGAAAAGTTAAACGCTTTGACAACCCCGCAAGTACTCCCTGATGCTTCACAATACAGTAAAGAACGTATTACTTCTACAATTCTGCAATATTAAATTCGTTGCAACTATAGCTGCTATGAATGTAAAGCAACTGTAATAAATTCAATAGGTTAGGTCTGACCCACAAACTGAAGTTCGAACTTCTCCGTTACTCTTATTAATAGCAAGAAGTGTATATACATTCTGTGCTGGGCCATGTGGAGGGGAATGGCAATTTAAAAAGCAGAAAAAAAATGAGATAAGGCAATCGCGAGAAAAAGAAGTATGTTTTTTTGACACTCACGCACACGCACCTAAAATAGATCTAAGAAAATATTAAGCTTAACACAGTGCAAATGTAAAGAAATGTAAATAAGTGCAAATGTAAATAAGGAAAGACAATGATCAATGATATGAATCAATTAAGAATATTGAAAAGTAAAATTAAATTTATTTTTTAATGGATGTTATAGTATTAAAAAATTACTTTTCTAATATTGTACTATTAGAAATCACAGCGCTTTAATCAATTTTCGTATGAGAAAGTCCGACTTGTTATTTATCCACAATGCACCTGCCAGTCGAATTTACTTTTGCCACTTTCATGCTATTGGTATTATTTCTTTTCTTTAATTTAATTAAAATTTGAGTTTTAATATTTAAACTTAATATTTAAACTTTTGTAAGTATTTTTAAGTGTATGAAAGTGTTAATACTAAACTTAATAACAATTTATAAACTATATTAGACTTATTTTTTTTTAATTATTTTTCTTAATTAAAAGAGTCATTATGTATTAAAAAACTGTTTGTTAATGCAAATTTAATATGCAAGGAATGTAGGTGCTAATAGAACACAAAATACTTTCAATAAATCTTGTACTACGTTTCTGTAGAAATTTTATTAATTTATTTACTTTTACATTTAACTACATTTTTAATTACTGCAATTAGTGCAAGGTTGTTAATATTAAATATAATATTAAAGCGTTTTTTCTTTCAAATCTATTAACAGCAGAAGTATCAAAAACTCTATTTTTTAATATCTGTGTAATATATCCGCGATATGCAACAAACTATAGATGCAAAGACAAATAGTTCTAAATAAAAAGATATTTGGATCATTTAGAAAATTGAATGGAGATTATTAAATAAGTAATGATCATCCCGATAAACTGAAAAATAAGTTTACTTCATTTAATTGCTTCAAAAACTATTATTACATTGTACTTAAAATTAGATAATTTTATATAAATTGTAATAAAATAAGCAAATTATGTACTCACACCACTAAACAAAATATTGCTCATTTCGAAGAAATTGCACGCCATAAATGCTACTCGATGGTGTTGTAGTTGAATCAAAAAGTCATTGATCTCGTTTCTCACACAATCTTTTTCTAGGTTTTTACGCAAAAAATTTTCTATGTAATTTAAATTGTGACCGCCACTGCAATTAAAATTTTGCTCGCTATCCTGATTTTCCGATGGCGATCGCATTTCTACATTTAGTAGATTCCCTGTCTCGTGTAGTTTATCCTGATTCATAGATTTGTATTTCAGTAGAATTGCGCACATAATTATCCCAGTCTTGTCGGATTCTTGACGCGCAAGTGTACAAATCCAGCACATCAGACCAAATTGTATGGTACCCAAAATCCAAATGATATTATCTATCAATATTTCATAATACTTATCCTCTCTCGTCAAGACAGCTGAGTAAATTCTGAACAATGCAGCCACGACCATGGTAAAGCTGTTTACTGAGCAGAAAAGAAGATGAACACCGTGAATATCGTTTGCCAGCATGACAAGATCACAAATACCTGCATCATAGAATTTACAATTCAACTATATTTCGAGGTTATTACAATTTCTTCATAAGTTTTTACGTATTAAATTACATTTCACACCACATAAGATTACATTATAGAATTACAATACAAAAGATAATATTCCAAAAACTTACTAGTATGCCATTCTCTAATGCGTCTAATTTTGAGCGCGATCCATGGCGGATTAGCCATCACGTCCAACTGATTAATTACTTTATTTATCGTTTGAAATCTGTAGTAGAGCACATAGACAACAACATCAAAAATGAAACTGTTGATCAACGACTGGATTAACGTGTAATCAAATAAAAAATCAGTCACGTAAATGTCCTGTGTATACATAAAATAATAGAAGATGTGTAGGTTTAGAAATAACAAATAGCAAACGAAAGTCGTGAGAAGCGCTACCACTGCCGCATTCTTTACTGGTTGGTTATTAATGTGTGTTTCTCTCCTGATCTTCTGATCAAGCTCTTTTATTTTATTCATCAACTCCGGCCACTTGTCATATTGTCCAATTCCGTGATAAACGTAGTAATACGCCGATACAAAGCACATCACCCTATCTATACAGTATATAATGGTGTATACGTGGTCATCGGGATCGTAAATGCTAAAGTAATATGAAATATAATCTATCACGTGGTACACCATGCTAACTGAACACACGGCCAAATGAACGATACGTATGATTATCGTCACAGCTTTGGAACACTTTTGCGGACGTGCAACACCGACGCCCAGCAACCAGGAAGTAAACGATATTGGACGTAAAATATGCTCTATCGACGGCGAGTTGTCATCTACTGGTACATCTATTTTTTCCATTTTTACTTCTTATTATTTATCTAATCGGCGTTATGCCTGCAGATTATATTAAAGACATTAAAGACACTTTTTGCAATATTTGTAGGAATATGTTGTAGGAAAATAGTAAAGTTTTCTGGAAGCGAAATACTCTGACAAGCGCGTATCGTGAATTCTTCCTAACACTTCGTGTAACAGAAAAAAACAACTTATTATTTTTGCAATCCTGCATATTAGATTGCGTGCCTTCCATGATAAATGCAATGCAATTTTAAGAAATTAAAGAAATTTAATTAAACAGATATTAATCACCACAAGCTCATTACATGCGAATGTAGGTAAATATGAGAAGTAGTATCAATGATTTGAATCAATTAAGAAGATTAAAACAGATAAATTGTTACCTATATGTAAGCTAAACGATATTAAATAACATTACATACTTAAGGTTTTTTCCAGGATATTTCTGTAGATTTTGAAAAGTGAAGTCAGAATCAGGAAAAAGTTTGCTGAACAGAAGAAAAAATTAATGTCGTGAATACCTCATGATGACAAGATTTTAAATATCTGCATAACAAAATGTAAGATTACAACTCAATATCTTTTTTCGTAATTAAATTAATTTTACAAACTAGCTGTTTCTACCTTAGATTTGGATTCTCTTGCGTGTGACAAATTGAAATGAGTACAGTACAAAAAATTTAGAAAATGCAGCTACAATTGTTGCTGCTACAAATATTTTTACCAATATAAATTTTTAAATAAATGAAAGTCACATCTCGTAAAATGAAAAAACTGCCAAGTGCATAATTCTCCCTATAAAAATAAATTTTAAAGGCCACTTGCCATGCTGCCTAATTCCGTAATAAATACGTTTAATTAATACATTAATAAATGCTTAATAACAATTTTAATAATTTTATGTTATTTTTATTACACAAACTGTTTATTTTGATATCTCATACAGGACATTTTCCGTCATAATAACGCTTCTCTATACAAAATTTTGCAATTATATTATATTGAGGAACACATGGCTTAAATTAAAAGTTGAAATACAACTTTATTATTTATAACACGCAACCTGGAAGAAACACTTTCCCTTGATATAAATTTATTGTTGTGACAGATATTATTACATATCTTCAGATTCCCTTCTTGGCTAAGGTATATTTTTCGCAAAAAAATATTTTCTAAGTGTTCTAACAATAAAATATTTATTCACATTGGTATTATTATCACTATTGTTATTATTATTATTATTTGTTAGTTTAATTTGATACATTATGCACTTTGAGTTTAGTGAGGACTGCGTTTCGAGAATTCTGATCAATCTCTTTTATTTTGTCCATCACCGGCCACTAGCCATGCTGCCTAATTCCGTAATAAATATAGTAATATGCCGACACATGACGTATCACTTCCTGTACGATAAACCAATAATTTACTTCATCGTTAAATGTTGCCAGCATGTTTTAGAAATGCTCTCAGGCTAACTGTACAGAAGGCCAAGTGAACGATACGTGTGATTATCATTACAATCTTGCGACACTTTCGCGGATGTGCAACACCGACCTCCATGAGCCAGCAAATATACGATATTGGACGTAAGATGTACTCTATCGACGACGAATTGTCTACTGGCACATACATATTCTCCATTTTACCTTTTATTTTCTTATTAATTCTCATATAGTTCGGGACGCGTACAATATGTTTCTATAAAGTTCAGGTGATATAATTAATTTAAACATTTTTTAAACAATTATTTTGCCCGAAAAACGTGAATTTTTAAGGCTGGACGTAAAGTGCTAATCGAATATTGACAGATCTATTTATTTGAACGTAATTTTCATATAGTTCGGGACGCGTACAATATGTTTCTATAAAGTTCCGGTGATATAATTAATTAGAACATTTTTTAAACAATTATTTTGCTTGAAAAACTTGAATTTCTAAGGCTACACGACAAGTGCTAATCGAATATCGACAGATCTATTTATTTTAACGTAATTCTCATATAGTTTGGGACGCGTACAATATGTTTCTATAAAGTTCAGGTGATATAATTAATTAAAACATTTTTTAAACAATTATTTTGCCAAAAAACTTGAATTTCTAAGGCTACACGACAAGTGCTAATCGAATATCGACAGATCTAATTATTTTAACGTAATTCTCATATAGTTCGGGACGCGTACAATATGTTTCTATAAAGTTCCGGTGATATAATTAATTAGAACATTTTTTAAACAATTATTATGCTTAAAAAACTTGAATTTCTAAGGCTACACGACAAGTGCTAATCGAATATCGACAGATCTAATTATTTTAACGTAATTCTCATATAGTTCGGGACGCGTACAATATGTTTCTATAAAGTTCAGGTGATATAATTAATTACAACATTTTTTAAACAATTATTTTGCCCGAAAAACTTGAATTTCTAAGGCTACACGTCAAGTGCTATTTGAATATCGACAGATCTATTTATTTTAACGTAATTCTCATATAGTTCGGGACGCGTACAATATGTTTCTATAAAGTTCCGGTGATATAATTAATTAGAACATTTTTTAAACAATTATTATGCTTGAAAAACATGAATTTCTAAGGCTACACGACAAGTGCTAATCGAATATCGACAGATCTAATTATTTTAACGTAATTCTCATATAGTTCGGGACGCGTACAATATGTTTCTATAAAGTTTAGGTGATATAATTAATTACAACATTTTTTAAACAATTATTTTGCCCGAAAAACTTGAATTTCTAAGACTACACGTCAAGTGCTATTTGAATATCGACAGATCTATTTATTTTAACGTAATTCTCATATAGTTCGGGACGCGTACAATATGTTTCTATAAAGTTCCGGTGATATAATTAATTAGAACATTTTTTAAACAATTATTATGCTTGAAAAACTTGAATTTCTAAGGCTACACGACAAGTGCTAATCGAATATCGACAGATCTAATTATTTTAACGTAATTCTCATATAGTTCGGGACGCTTACAATATGTTTCTATAAAGTTCAGGTGATATAATTAATTAAAACATTTTTTAAACAATTATTTTGCCCAAAAAACTTGAATTTTTGAGGCTACACGACAAGTGCTAATCGAATATCGACAGATCTATGTATTTTAACGTAATTCTCATATAGTTCGGGACGCGTACAATATGTTTCTATAAAGTTCCGGTGATATAATTAATTAAAACATTTTTTAAACAATTATTTTGCCCAAAAAACTTGAATTTTTGAGGCTACACGACAAGTGCTAATCGAATATCGACAGATCTATGTATTTTAACGTAATTCTCATATAGTTCGGGACGCGTACAATATGTTTCTATAAAGTTCAGGTGATATAATTAATTACAACATTTTTTAAACAATTATTTTGCCCGAAAAACTTGAATTTCTAAGGCTACACGTCAAGTGCTATTTGAATATCGACAGATCTATTTATTTTAACGTAATTCTCATATAGTTCGGGACGCGTACAATATGTTTCTATAAAGTTCCGGTGATATAATTAATTAGAACATTTTTTAAACAATTATTATGCTTGAAAAACATGAATTTCTAAGGCTACACGACAAGTGCTAATCGAATATCGACAGATCTAATTATTTTAACGTAATTCTCATATAGTTCGGGACGCGTACAATATGTTTCTATAAAGTTTAGGTGATATAATTAATTACAACATTTTTTAAACAATTATTTTGCCCGAAAAACTTGAATTTCTAAGACTACACGTCAAGTGCTATTTGAATATCGACAGATCTATTTATTTTAACGTAATTCTCATATAGTTCGGGACGCGTACAATATGTTTCTATAAAGTTCCGGTGATATAATTAATTGGAACATTTTTTAAACAATTATTATGCTTAAAAAACTTGAATTTCTAAGGCTACACGACAAGTGCTAATCGAATATCGACAGATCTAATTATTTTAACGTAATTCTCATATAGTTCGGGACGCGTACAATATGTTTCTATAAAGTTCAGGTGATATAATTAATTACAACATTTTTTAAACAATTATTTTGCTTGAAAAACTTGAATTTCTAAGGCTACACGACAAGTGCTAATCGAATATCGACAGATCTATTTATTTGAACGTAATACTCATATAGTTCGGGACGCGTACAATATGTTTCTGTAAAGTTCCGGTGATATAATTAATTAGAACATTTTTTAAACAATTATTTTGCTTGAAAAACTTGAATTTCTAAGGCTACACGACAAGTGCTAATCGAATATCGACAGATCTATTTATTTGAACGTAATACTCATATAGTTCGGGACGCGTACAATATGTTTCTGTAAAGTTCCGGTGATATAATTAATTAGAACATTTTTTAAACAATTATTTTGCTTGAAAAACTTGAATTTCTAAGGCTACACGACAAGTGCTAATCGAATATCGACAGATCTAATTATTTTAACGTAATTCTCATATAGTTCGGGACGCGTACAATATGTTTGTATAAAATTCAGGTAATATAATTAATTAGAACATTTTTTAAACAATTATTTTGCTTGAAAAACTTGAATTTCTAAGGCTACACGACAAGTGCTAATCGAATATCGACAGATCTATTTATTTGAACGTGATTCTCATATAGTTCGGAACGCGTACAATATGTTTCTGTAAAGTTCCGGTGATATAATTAATTAGAACATTTTTTAAACAATTATTTTGCTTGAAAAACTTGAATTTCTAAGGCTACACGACAAGTGCTAATCGAATATCGACAGATCTAATTATTTTAACGTTATTCTTATATAGTTCGGGACGCGTACAATATGTTTTTGTAAAGTTCCGGTGATATAATTAATTAGAACATTTTTTAAACAATTATTTTGCTTGAAAAACTTGAATTTCTAAGGCTACACGACAAGTGCTAATCGAATATCGACAGATCTAATTATTTTAACGTAATTCTCATATAATTCGGGACGCGTACAATATGTTTTTATAAAGTTCAGGTGATATAATTAATTAAAACATTTTTTAAACAATTATTTTGCCCAAAAAACTTGAATTTTTGAGGCTACACGACAAGTGCTAATCGAAGATCGACAGATCTATGTATTTTAACGTAATTCTCATATAGTTCGGGACGCGTACAATATGTTTCTATAAAGTTCAGGTGATATAATTAATTAAAACATTTTTTAAACAATTATTATGCCCAAAAAACTTGAATTTTTGAAGCTACACGACAAGTGCTAATCGAATATCGACAGATCTAATTATTTTAACGTAATTCTCATATAGTTCGGGACGCGTACAATATGTTTCTATAAAGTTCAGATAATATAATTAATTAAAACATTTTTTAAACAATTATTTTGCTTGAAAAACTTGAATTTCTAAGGCTACACGACAAGTGCTAATCGAATATCGACAGATCTATTTATTTGAACGTAATTCTCATATAGTTCGGAACGCGTACAATATGTTTCTGTAAAGTTCCGGTGATATAATTAATTAGAACATTTTTTAAACAATTATTTTGCTTGAAAAACTTGAATTTCTAAGGCTACACGACAAGTGCTAATCGAATATCGACAGATCTAATTATTTTAACGTTATTCTTATATAGTTCGGGACGCGTACAATATGTTTGTATAAAATTCAGGTGATATAATTAATTAAAACATTTTTTAAACAATAATTTTGCTTGAAAAACTTGAATTTCTAAGGCTGCACGACAAGTGCTAATCGAATATCGACAGATCTAATTATTTTAACGTAATTCTCATATAGTTCGGGACGCGTACAATATGTTTCTATAAAGTTCAGGTGATATAATTAATTACAACATTTTTTAAACAATTATTTTGCCCGAAAAACTTGAATTTCTAAGGCTACACGTCAAGTGCTATTTGAATATCGACAGATCTATTTATTTTAACGTAATTCTCATATAGTTCGGGACGCGTACAATATGTTTCTATAAAGTTCCGGTGATATAATTAATTAGAACATTTTTTAAACAATTATTATGCTTGAAAAACATGAATTTCTAAGGCTACACGACAAGTGCTAATCGAATATCGACAGATCTAATTATTTTAACGTAATTCTCATATAGTTCGGGACGCGTACAATATGTTTCTATAAAGTTTAGGTGATATAATTAATTACAACATTTTTTAAACAATTATTTTGCCCGAAAAACTTGAATTTCTAAGACTACACGTCAAGTGCTATTTGAATATCGACAGATCTATTTATTTTAACGTAATTCTCATATAGTTCGGGACGCGTACAATATGTTTCTATAAAGTTCCGGTGATATAATTAATTAGAACATTTTTTAAACAATTATTATGCTTGAAAAACTTGAATTTCTAAGGCTACACGACAAGTGCTAATCGAATATCGACAGATCTAATTATTTTAACGTAATTCTCATATAGTTCGGGACGCTTACAATATGTTTCTATAAAGTTCAGGTGATATAATTAATTAAAACATTTTTTAAACAATTATTTTGCCCAAAAAACTTGAATTTCTAAGGCTACACGACAAGTGCTAATCGAATATCGACAGATCTATTTATTTGAACGTAATTTTCATATAGTTCGGGACGCTTACAATATGTTTCTATAAAGTTTAGGTGATATAATTAATTAAAACATTTTTTAAACAATTATTTTGCCCGAAAAACTTGAATTTCTAAGGATACACGACAAGTGCTAATCGAATATCGACAAATCTATTTATTTGAACGTAATTCTCATATAGTTCGGGACGCGTACAATATGTTTCTCTAAAGTTCCGGTGATATAATTAATTAGAACATTTTTTAAACAATTATTATGTCTAAAAAACTTGAATTTCTAAGGCTACACGACAAGTGCTAATCGAATATCGACAGATCTAATTATTTTAACGTAATTCTCATATAGTTCGGGACGCGTACAATATGTTTCTGTAAAGTTCCGGTGATATAATTAATTAGAACATTTTTTAAACAATTATTTTGCTTGAAAAACTTGAATTTCTAAGGCTACACGACAAGTGCTAATCGAATATTGACAGATCTATTTATTTTAACGTAATTCTCATATAGTTCGGGACGCGTACAATATGTTTCTATAAAGTTCCGGTGATATAATTAATTAGAACATTTTTTAAACAATTATTATGCTTGAAAAACTTGAATTTCTAAGGCTACACGACAAGTGCTAATCGAATATCGACAGATCTAATTATTTTAACGTAATTCTCATATAGTTCGGGACGCTTACAATATGTTTCTATAAAGTTCAGGTGATATAATTAATTAAAACATTTTTTAAACAATTATTTTGCCCAAAAAACTTGAATTTCTAAGGCTACACGACAAGTGCTAATCGAATATCGACAGATCTATTTATTTGAACGTAATTTTCATATAGTTCGGGACGCTTACAATATGTTTCTATAAAGTTTAGGTGATATAATTAATTAAAACATTTTTTAAACAATTATTTTGCCCGAAAAACTTGAATTTCTAAGGATACACGACAAGTGCTAATCGAATATCGACAAATCTATTTATTTGAACGTAATTCTCATATAGTTCGGGACGCGTACAATATGTTTCTATAAAGTTCCGGTGATATAATTAATTAGAACATTTTTTAAACAATTATTATGTCTAAAAAACTTGAATTTCTAAGGCTACACGACAAGTGCTAATCGAATATCGACAGATCTAATTATTTTAACGTAATTCTCATATAGTTCGGGACGCGTACAATATGTTTCTGTAAAGTTCCGGTGATATAATTAATTAGAACATTTTTTAAACAATTATTTTGCTTAAAAAACTTGAATTTCTAAGGCTACACGACAAGTGCTAATCGAATATCGACAGATCTAATTATTTTAACGTAATTCTCATATAGTTCGGGACGCGTACAATATGTTTCTATAAAGTTCAGGTGATATAATTAATTACAACATTTTTTAAACAATTATTTTGCTTGAAAAACTTGAATTTCTAAGGCTACACGACAAGTGCTAATCGAATATCGACAGATCTATTTATTTGAACGTAATACTCATATAGTTCGGGACGCGTACAATATGTTTCTGTAAAGTTCCGGTGATATAATTAATTAGAACATTTTTTAAACAATTATTTTGCTTGAAAAACTTGAATTTCTAAGGCTACACGACAAGTGCTAATCGAATATCGACAGATCTATTTATTTGAACGTAATACTCATATAGTTCGGGACGCGTACAATATGTTTCTGTAAAGTTCCGGTGATATAATTAATTAGAACATTTTTTAAACAATTATTTTGCTTGAAAAACTTGAATTTCTAAGGCTACACGACAAGTGCTAATCGAATATCGACAGATCTAATTATTTTAACGTAATTCTCATATAGTTCGGGACGCGTACAATATGTTTGTATAAAATTCAGGTAATATAATTAATTAGAACATTTTTTAAACAATTATTATGCCCAAAAAACTTGAATTTTTGAAGCTACACGACAAGTGCTAATCGAATATCGACAGATCTATGTATTTTAACGTAATTCTCATATAGTTCGGGACGCGTACAATATGTTTCTATAAAGTTCCGGTGATATAATTAATTAGAACATTTTTTAAACAATTATTTTGCTTGAAAAACTTGAATTTCTAAGGCTACACGACAAGTGCTAATCGAATATCGACAGATCTAATTATTTTAACGTAATTCTCATATAGTTTGGGACGCGTACAATATGTTTCTGTAAAGTTCCGGTGATATAATTAATTACAACATTTTTTAAACAATTATTTTGCCCGAAAAACTTGAATTTCTAAGGCTACACGTCAAGTGCTATTTGAATATCGACAGATCTATTTATTTTAACGTAATTCTCATATAGTTCGGGACGCGTACAATATGTTTCTATAAAGTTCCGGTGATATAATTAATTAGAACATTTTTTAAACAATTATTATGCTTGAAAAACTTGAATTTCTAAGGCTACACGACAAGTGCTAATCGAATATCGACAGATCTAATTATTTTAACGTAATTCTCATATAGTTCGGGACGCGTACAATATGTTTTTATAAAGTTCGGGTGATATAATTAATTGAAACATTTTTTAAACAATTATTTTGCTTGAAAACTTGAATTTCTAAGGCTACACGGCAAGTGCTAATCGAATATCGACAGATCTATTTATTTGAACGTAATTCTCATATAGTTCGGGACGCGTACAATATGTTTTTATAAAGTTCAGGTAAAATAATTAATTAGAACATTTTTTAAACAATTATTTTGCCCGAAAAACTTGACTTTTGAGGGCTAAAGGTGAGATGCTGTTCAAATATCGACAGTTCTATTTATTTTAACGCAATTCTCATATAGTTCCGGACGCGTACAATAAGTTTCTAAAGAGTTCCGGTAATTTAATTAATTAAAACATTTTTTAAACAATTATTTTACCCGAAAAACTTGAATTTTGAGAGCTAGACGTGAAATGCTAATCGAATATTAACAGTTCTATTTATTTAAACGCATTTTTCATATAGTTTTGGACGCCTACAATAGTTTTTTAAAAAGATACGGTGTTATAATTAATTAAAACATTGTTTAAACAGTTATTTTTCCCGGAAAACTTGATTTTTGAGGACTTGACGTGAAATGCTAATCGAATATCGACAGTTTTATTTATTTTAACGCAGTTCTCATATAGTTTCAGACGCGTACAATAATTTTTTAAAGAGTTTTGGTAATATAATTAATTAAAACTTCTTTTAAACAATTATTTTGCCCGAAAAACTTGAATTTTGAGGGCTAGACATGAAATGCAAATCGAATATCAACAGTTCTATTTATTTTAACGCAATTTTCATATAGTTCTGGACGCGTACAATAGTTTTTGGAAAGTTACGGTGTTATAATTAATAAAAACATTTTTTAAACAATTATTTTGCCCGGAAAACTTGAATTTTTAAAGCTAGACCTGAAATGCTAATCAAATATCGACTGATCTATTTATTTTAACGTAATTCTCATATAGTTCCGGACGCGTACAATAATTTGCTATAGAATTCAGGTGATATAATTAATTAAAACATTTTTTAAACAATTATATTTTCCGGAAAACTTGAATTTTGAGGGTTGACGGGAAATGCTAATCGAATATCGAGAATTTTATTTATTTTAACACAGTTTTTCTATAGTTCCGGACGCGTACAATAATTTTCTAAAGAGTTCGCCAGAAAGTGAAAGTTTTGAAAATTGATTGAAAATTAACAGGTAACATTACATATAATATATTATAATTTTTAATTTATTTAAAGGGGATTAAGTATGGAGTTAAAGTATGTAAGAGTGATATTAAGAAACATGAAAATATAATATAATCACTTATTTGTGTTTAGTGAGTGAGAGAGGGGTGGAGGTGGGAGAGTGGGAGAGCGTGAGAGATAAAGAAGAGGATTAAATAAGAAAGTAAAGTGTAAGAGTAATATTGAACAATATGAAAATAATATAATTAATATCATTAATATTATAATTAATAATTTAGAGAGTGGGAGAAAGAGCGTGAGATAGAGAAGGGCATTAAATATGATAAAGTGTGTGAGAGTAATATTACAGAAGAAAAAAAAGTGCAATGTTCAATATAAAAATGCTAAGTGGCGCGCGCGAAGCGCGCGCAATGTTGTGTTCTAGTTTTATAGAAAAAATAAAACTATTGAAAGATTCTGACAACCTCGCGAATTCTCCCTGATGCTTCATGTAACACTAAAAAACGTAATATTTGTACACTTTTGCAATATTAAATTATACAGAATACAATTATGATAAGTGTTATGAAACAGGCTCATACGCTAAAGCTTCCCTCCACCCATGAAAAAATGATTTAGATATATATTATAGATAGATAGATAGATAGATAGACTTTATTGTGTCCCAATATGGGGTTACAAGGCGCTTTTTCCACGGAGCGTTCCCGAACCGTTCACAGTTGTATCCTCTCTACTCCCAAACCGACCTGGCCATTTGCAACCCTTACATTCTAACACCCCCACTCCCCTCGCACGCCCTTATCCCCTTTTCCCCACCCCCTAATCCCACTCTCTCCTCTCTTTTGCCCCTTCTTCATTGTCCTTCTTCCATTCCTCTCTTTTCATCTCTGCTCTCCTCCTTCCACTCTCCTCCTTGATTTCCTCTTTCCGTTTTTCATCAAGGGGCCTCTCCTCCTCTCCTCTTTCTCCTGTCTTCCTCTACTCTCTCCGCCTCTTCGTCTCTTTCCCCTCATGCTTTTTCGCCGTCTCTCCTTCTTTCCTGCTTCTCCTCCTAAGACAATCAATTAAAATAATTTATAACACAAAAAAAAAAAAAAAAAGAAAAGATTTTATAGCAAAAATAACTTCTACATAAGATTAAAAAGAACTATTACGCCATAGAAAATAAGTATTTACTTATTTGAAATAAGTATTTACTTATGTGAAATAAAGAAATAAGTATCGATAGAATTGGTTTAAACAGTAACGAAATACTCTCTGCACTATATATCAAGCTTTATTATTATAAAATTCCATCGGAGTTTTGCTCGTGCAAACACTGAGAAAAATATCTGGTGAGATTAACTAGAAATCTGATTACACGATTATTTACCAGAATTCTGGTTAATTTTCCCAGATACTTTTCTCAGTGAATGATTTAATAAAACCCATGATACAGTGCTGTATATAATCTAATCATTTTCGTTTGTTTTACTGTAGCCATACTATCTTATTTTTAAAAAATAAATAGAAATAAATACTAATAAGTATATACTTATCATAATGCAGTTTACAATAATAAATTTATGACATAGTTGCTATATAGTTATTATACATAAAATATGGTATTCACCATTCCGATGACGCTGTCTTTCTTATAGTATATGATCTAGTTAACCATCTAATTAACCATTTGAACGTTTCAAAGTATCAGTAGCGCTAAATAGATCGCAATTTTCATCAAATTATTAAGGTCATGGAAAAAGATAAATTTAACAATGAAATTAATAAGTAAATAAATGTTATTTATTTTTAGTATGTTTTGCAAAATTGCTTTTATAAAAAATAATATAATTGCGTCAGTTTATAACATATAAGTATATGACGTATGCAGACAATAACAGGTATCCATAAGTCTCAACTGGCGTAGCAGTTAGTGTACGAGGTTCATTAGCCAGAGGCCCCGGTACAAATAGCCTACCAGTGACAAAATAAGAATAAAATAAAAAAGTAATATAATAAAATTTAATTAACTAATAAAAATTTGTCCTAAATTTAGTATGTATCTTTGATAAAAATAATATAAAAAATATAAAAAAATTTTTTTTATATCCAGTTGCAGTTAGTTTCAGCTAGATAAGTACTAGATAGTATTTCTTATAAAGTTACTGTAAGAAGTAAGTGTTACATTACTGGCTCATCACCATCTAAAAATACTTGACGATAGTGATGTAAAACGCAACTTTATATAGATCATAATTAGACACTCACGAAATTTAGATCTATTCGAGTCAAATGATGGCAGCGGTAATGGACTATATTTCGAAACACTATGTCTCGCATGTCGTACTAAAGAACTACCAGATTGACCATTCATAAAATGTTGAAACGTATCGAGCGCTACTCTTGTAGATCTTGTCCACACCTTTAAATAAAAATTATCTCAAGAATTATCTCAAGAACAAGGAGAAAACACGTTTAATCAATTTTTGTATGAGAAAGTCCGATTTGTTACTGAAACACAAACTCGTATATTTAATTAATAATATCCATATTAATATAATACGCGTAATTTACACATCATTTCATTCTGAGACTATAAATGAGCTATTATTGACTTACCACCGCCACGCAAAGCAACGTAAAGAGAAACAGTTTAATCATCGTAGTTTGCTTTGATGCACAAATACTATATACTAAATTAATTTGAACGCTTTTCCGCTTTTATATAAATCACACAATCCTTATGACTTACATCAGAAAACAAGCTGAGAAATGTGTATCTTCGCTACAATATAATGCGACTATACAATTTTTATCACCAGAAGGTCATGAGATAACTTTTTGTTTTACTGGTTTTTTGTGAATACGTCAAATACATCGAAGTAGATTGCCTTGACAGATTCGTGTCTCGATGCAATGCAGAACGCTTAAGTGCGAGGGCGATATAGAATTTTTTATATAATTTTTATTTTTTTTTTATTATTATATATAAGGAAGATGGCGCACTTAAAAAAAAATCTAATATTTTTAATAAAAAATGTTTCAAATGTAATAAAATAAAGGATAAACTTAAAGTTGAACATTTTATCTATTAGCATGTGACTGATTTAATAATATTCTCATTGTATAATACATAAAAATATTGGATTTTGGACAACGTTAACTTGCGCTTTATTATTCAGCATATCGTGTAATGCGACGCACAGTGGTTTCTACATTTAACAATTGTTATTATAGAATCGAGGATATTTTCTGGTTTTATATTAAATTGTAGAAAAAATTTTTTAAAACGTGTTTTTGTTTAATTATTATTAAATAATGCATAAAGCATAACAAAATCAATAAAAGTTATAGAATTTTCTATAAATTATTAAAATAGAGTTTATTTATTCTAATTTTTTAATTTCTTTTTTAATTTTATTTTTTAATTTTTATTTGTTTGTAATATTTATTTTTTTGTTCTAATTTTTTTAGTTTTTAAATTTTTTAAAGGATCCTAACGGTACCCAAATGTTTCTGTAACATACATACTTCACTAGAGAGCCAGAGTTGCGTGCGCACACATGAGATCACATAAAACTCTTCTCATTTGTCTTTTTGTTTTACAACCATCCAACACTAATAGTTACCACGTCGTTATATATACACTATTCACAATGCGTTTATCATTTTGTTTATTATTTCCGTTCACTAAGTGCAGGTTGTATCTACATATATAGCATTAATGCATATATGCTCTAATTACCGCAGTTTTTTATCCACGATGCTCCTGACAGTCGAATTTGCTTTTGCCACTTTCGTGCTATTGATATTATTTCCTTTTTTTAAATTTAATTAAAACTTTAGTTTTAATATTTAAACTTAATATTTAAACTTTTGTAACTATTCTTGAGTTTAGAAAGTGCTAATACTAAACTTAATAACAATTTATAAACTATATAAGATTTATTTTTTATTATCTTTAATTATTTCTCGTAATTAAAAAAGTTATCATGTATTAAAAAACTGTTTGTTAATGCAAATTTAATATGTAAGAAATATAGGTGCTAATAAAACACAAAATACTTTCAATAAATCTCTGTACTACGTTTCTGTAGAAATTTTATTAATTTATTTTTACATTTAACTACATTTTTTATTACTGCAATTAGTATAAGGTTGTTAATATTATATATAGTATTAAAGCGTTGTTTCTTTCAAATTTATTAACAGCAGAAGTATCAAAAAGTCTATTGTAAGGATTGCGTTTCAAGAATACTTCAAGATTGATATTGGCTTTTCCCATATTTGTTTAGCAATTTCTTTCATCACGTTATTATTTACAATGTTATTGTTAAACAATTTTGTTCTTAAATTATTTTACTACGTTTTATATAAAATAATTACCGCACCTAATTTGTATTTATCATCTTTTGTATTCTCCTTTATCAATCCGAGCAAAGCATCAAAGTTTTAATTTCACAACTTACAACAATGTACAAATTTTGTACAGCTTATTTCCTTTATTTATCCAGTTTTAATGTTTAAAAAAGCTGTTCGACAACACGCAATGCAAATTTAATAGAAAAATTTTTAGACAATACAAACTGCACTATTTTTTTGTTTAGATTTTCGAGGTTTACTCTTTTTCTTGGTCCAAGGAACTTTGAACTTTGTAGAGTTCAAGGTTAAAAAAGAATAATAAAATATAAACTAAGCCTACTCCGATCCACTGAAAAATAAGTATATTTTATTTAATTTCTTTGAGAACAATTTGCATTACAATTTGTAAGTAGCTAATTTTACGTAAATTGTAATAAAGTAAAATGTTGTGTACTTACACTAGTAAGCAGACCGCTGTTTATTTGGAACAAATTACAAGCCGTAAATGATACTCGATAATGTTGCAGCTGAATCGAAAAATTAGTGATTTCATTTTCGTTTGAGCTTTGGCTCCACCAGTCTGGCTTTTTGTACAAAGGATTTTCCATAACGACGTAATTTGAATTATGATTGCTTATACACCCATTAGAATTTTGCTCGCCACACAGATCTTTCAATGGCAGTAGTACATCTAGATTTGACAGATTTCTTGTCCCACTTAATTTATCAAGATATGTGGATTTGCATTTCAGTAGAATTGCCCATATAATTATTCCGGTCTTTTCGGATTCTCGATGCGCAAGTGTGCAAATCCAGCACATTAAGCCAAATTGCATGATATACATAATAGAAATTAAACTATAAAATATTATACCTACGTAATTTCTGATAAGACTGAGTACGTAAATATAATATATTGCACTTGCGATCATGATGTTACAGTTTATCGAAGAAAGAAGGAGATGGACGTCGTAAATATCATTTACCATGGTAACTAGGTTACAAGTACCTGCATAAGACAAGATTCTATTATGTCTTAACGTTACAATTTACAGATTGCATTAAATTACATCGTCGACACAGGTTTAGCCTATCCAATTACACAAAACGTAACATTTGCAAAAATTTACTGTAATGCAATTTTCTGATGTGTTTAATCTTGACTGCAATCCATGACGTATCAGACAGCCCATCCAACTGACCGATCAATTTATTTATCGTCTTGTATCTGCAATACAGTATATAGACGATAATGTCGAAGACAAAGCTGTTGATCATCGACTGAGCTAATATGTAATAAAAGATCAAATCAAGATTAAGTTCAAAGGTCAAATCATCAATGACATAATATAAGATGTGCACAATCACTAAAAAAGGGCAGCACACGAAAGTCATGAGTATCGCTAGTGCTTCCATGATTTTTACTGTCCGATCATTAATGCGTATTTCTCTCCTGATCATCTGATCGATCTCTTTTATTCTGTCCATCAGCACCGGCCACTTGCCATGCTGCCTAATTCCGTAATAAATATAGTAGTATGCCGACACGTGGCGTATCACCTCCTGCACGATAAACCAATAATTGACTTCATTGTTAAACATGTTGCCGGTATGTTTTAGAAATTCTCTCAGGCTAACTGTACATAGGGCCAGGTGAACGATACGTATGATTATCGTTACAATCTTGCGACACTTTCGTGGACGTGCAATACCGACCCCCATGAGCCAGCAAACATACGATATTGGACGTAAGATGTACTCTACCGACGGCGAGTTGTCTACTGGCACATACATATTCTCCATTTTACCTTTTATTTTCTTATTAATTAAACATATTTTGCGAACAATGGTTGCTGATTACATTAAAGCTCCTCACGATGCTGAATATTTTGTAGAAGATATAGTGAAATCTTTTAAAAAGCTAAACACTTTGACAACCTTTCAAATTCTCCCTTATACTTCACATAACAGTAAGAATGTATTATTTCTACAATTCTGCAATATCAGATTCCGTGCTATTATAGCTATTTTTTTTTTATAAATGTAACGCAGTATTATCAAATTAAATAGATCAGATCTTGCCCACGAACTGAAGCTCGAGCTTCTCCGTTATCTTTATTAATCGCACGGAGCCCATGCACGTTATGTGGCTTACGGCTATGTGGAGGGGAATGGTAACTCAAGAAGCAGAAAAGAAACAGGATGAGGCAATCACAAGAAAAAGTATTTTTGGACGCTCACGGAGACGTCCCTGAAAAACATTTAGTTAAGCTTAACACAATCCAAATGTAAAGAAATATAAACAAGTGCAAATGTAAATGAAGAAAGACAGTGATCAATTATATAAACCAGAAAAAATGCACGTTTTCCTCACGTGCTCCGCTCACAGAGAATCTGACGTAGATCTAAAAAATGAAATATTAATTAAACTTAACAATACAAATGTAAATAAGTAATCAATGATATGCTGCTGATTACGTTAAAGCTCCTCGCAATGCTAAATATTTTATAGAAAAAATAATGAAACTATTGAAAGACTAACACTCTGACAACCTCGCAAATTCTCCCTGATGCTTTATGTAACACTAAAAAACGTATTATTTGTACACTTCTGCAATATCAAATTAAACAGAATATAACAGAATACAGTTATGATGAGTGTTATGAAAGAAGATCATACGTTAAAGCTTTCTCCCACTCTAAAATATTTATTTCTGTTCGTTTGCGATTCAATTTCTTCCCTTTGTCATGAAGATAACTACTCAGTTTATTATCTTTACTTTCGTTTTGACGTACTTCTATGCTTGTGGAGGAGAGATTATAACTGTTATTTTTAAATTTCTTCTGTGGTTTTATATTTGTAACACTGAAAAGAATCTAGATCCAAGATCGAAATGTAAATTTTATTCAATTATATCTATTATAAAAAAATATTTTTTAAAAATTAATTAGTTTTCGTTTTCTTAATATTTGCTTTTTAACAATTACAGAGACTCATACTGTCATTTAATAATTCTAATTTTCTCTTGAGACTTTCGTGGCCATTAATTCTATTAATATGAAAGAATAAATGTTGCATTAATAGTTATGCTAAAATAGCATTGTATCAACGTTTTGCAAACGTTATTGCTTGCATCATCAGAATTGGGAGCCCTGACATTGAGCTCTCTTGGATTGTGGTAATCCTAAAATAACTCGTTTTTAGTGGAAGGGACAATGTCGAAGAAAAACTTTAGCTGTCACTCTGTCAATGAAAACGCATTAGCAGGATTTTGAATAAACAATATTAAAGTATCCTTCAAACTCCACATGAAGATTTCTCTATTACTCTCTATTCTAAAAAAAATCAGAGACCATCTTTAGAAACATCAGGATGTATTTTAAAATTGTTTTACAAAATAATTTGAGAAACTCAGTAATACATATTTCTGTGTATTAAACAACAAGATCCTTGCTCTTACAAAAAAATATACATAGGTGAAATTGAAAAAAAGGTCAGTACGCAAATCAAGAAACACTAACAGTGTACCAAGTACGATACACTTTTCTCAATTAGAACATGAATAAAGACAGACACTCCGTGCCGTATGACAAGACTATCAGAAGGCTGGCCTTCTTTTCGCAAAGCTATTCGCTAGGGAAGATCGTAAAGCATTAGAAATTTTGAAACACTCCATAACGAAGATTACCAGACAATCTCTATTTGGAACGCACTGCTCTCCTGGTTTTTAATTGACCTAATTAATTAAAATATTCTAATAATTACCCCTCTTCTCCGCATTTTCATTACTTTTAAAATAGGGATATTTAAGAATTACATTTCAAGAGAAATTACTATCAGAGCCTTCCAGCTTTGATGCAAACTGCAAAATATTTATGAAGCGCAACATCTATGCAGAAACTTCTTATATTAATTTAATAATACTTTTTTAATTTGGTTATTTCTAAAGTCACAATTTTATATTGTTATTAATTTTATAATACTGATTTGTATTTTATAGTAATTAATGTTTTCATAATATAAAAATTAACGCTTAATAACTTGAACCTTAAAACTGATATAGTAGACGATAATAACAGAATTCAGACACAGTTCACTGTAGTGCAGTCGAAGACAAGAGCGTGAATAGAATTTTTTTAGATGCGAGAGGGAAAAAGGAGAAACAAGTACTTCTGCTTGCTCGCCCTACAAATCCCTTTGCCACCAATTCAGACGATTCGAACAATCGTGCAAGCGCCTCATTTTCCAAAGCAAGAGGGAACAAATGCCCCTTCTTGCTCCTTGCGGATGCAACGCCTATAGTTGAAGACAAAGTTAGTGTAACATCAAAGACGAACCTGTTAATCACCGACTGAGCTAATATGTAGTAAAGAAATAAGTTGGAAGCTAAAATGCTGGATATGTAAAATAATAATACAAGGTGTGCACAATCAGTGACAACGAACAGCAAAAAATGTATGATGTTGGACGTAAGGTGTGCTGTGTCAACGACGAGTTGTTTACTGGCATATATTTATATTTTTTTATATACAATGTTCTTCGTATCAAGATTAAAGAGTATATATCAGAGTACTTCAAATCTTGTTAACAGCATTCCAAAATCGTATTTTTAAATGTATGTGTAACATACCTGCGCCATGCAACGAATTGATAAATGTATTTTGAATAGAATGCGTGATATTTAGATCATTCAGAGAATTGAATGCAGATTATTAAATAAGTGATGATCACCCCGATAAACTGAAAAAATAATTTTATAATTTACATTGCAATTCGAAAGTAGCTAATTTTACAGAGATTGTTATGAAATAAACAAATTTTGTACTTACACCGCAAAACAGACCATTGCTCATTTCGAAGAAATCGCAAGCCGTAAATGCTACTCGACGATGTTGTAGTTGAACAGAAAAACCATCGAACTCGTTTCTGACACAGTCCATATTTTTACGCAAGAAATTCTCCTCGAAATTATTCAGATCGTGACCACTACTCCAATTGAAGTTTTGCTCATTGTCCGGATCTTTCAATGACGGTTGCATCTCTAGACTAGATTGATACCTTCTTTCATTTAGTTTATCAAGACTTAAAGGTTTGCATTTTAGTACAATTGTGCTTATAATAATGCCGGTCTTGTCAGATTCTTGACGTACGAGTGTACAAATCCAGCACATCAGACCAAATTGTATAATATATAAAATCCAAAATATATTATTTAATAATATAAATCCGTAGTCTTTCTGCACGACAGTTATGTAGATAGTGAACAGTGTAGTCACCACTGTGGTAAAGGAATGCACCGAATAAAAAAGGAGATAAAGACCGTGAATGTCGTTCACCATAATGATAAGATCACAAATATCTGCGCAACAGAATTTATAATTACGTTTCGATATTATTGCAAATTCTTCATACAGTATATTAAATTACACCTCGCGCCACATAAAAGTATATTATTAAATTACAATACAAAAGACAATATTTACAAAAAACTTACCATTATGCAATTTTCTGATGCGTCTAATCTTGAGCGCAATCCATTGGGGTTCAGATTGCCCATCCAAATGGTCAAGTAACTCATTTATCGCTTGGTATCTGCAATACAGAACATAGACGACAATATCGAAGACGAAGCTGTTGATCACCGACTTGGCTATCATGTAGTAAAGAATTAAGTCGGAAATGAAAAGGTATTCCGGATAAATAAAGTAATAATATAAGACGTGCGCAATCAACAACAAAGGACAGCAAGCAAAAGTCGTAAGAACCGATGCCGCTATCATGTTCTTTATTGACTGATCATTGATATGTGTTTCCCTTTTGATCTCTTGATCGAGCTCCTTTATTTTGTCCATCAGCTTCGGCCACTTGTCGTACTGCCCGATTCCGTGATAAAGGTAATAATACGCCGATACATAGCACATCACCCTGTCCAAGACGTGTATAAACAAGAATACGTGGCTGTACAAACTGGAGAGGCCAATATAATTGAAAAGGTCTATCACGTTGTACACCATATTAACTGCACACATGACCAAGTGAACGATACGTATGATTATCGTCACAGCTTTTGAACACTCCCGCGGACGTGCAATGCCGACACCTAGAAACCAGGAGATGTACGATACTGGACGTAAGACGTGCTCTATCGATGGGTTGTCGACTATTGACACATGGATCTCCTCCATTTTCGCCTTTTATTCTCTTGCTAATCGACGCTTTGTGCACAAGTACGACTGCTGATTACATTAAAACTCCTTGTGATGCGGAATATTTTGTATAAAAAAGATAAACTTTCTCTACAAGCGGAACACTTTTATAAACGCGCGCTGTGAATTTTTCTTGATACTTCGCATAACAGTAGAGAACTACGTGTTACTTCTGTAATTCTGCAATATTAAATTGCATGCGATTAGTTGCTCTCCTCCATAAACGTAACGCAGTTTTTATCGATTAAATAGATCTGATAAAATAAGAATTAATGCTTGCCATGTGCAAACACAATTAATGAAAGATAATAATCAATGATTATGCAGATAGAGAAAGTAAAATTGTATATATTTTCAATATAAACTATGTGCTGTATTACTCTGTATTAAAAAATATATATTTTACTATTGTAATAATTTAAAAAATTAAATTATTTTCTACTTGTTTAACAACATTTTTCATAAATTAATAATTATTTTTTACATTTCCCTCCCTTAAAACTATTGATCCAGTTTGGATATATAAACTAATAATTCAGACCATGTATAACCAGCAATAAAGAACAGCAAACAAAAGTCATTAGAATTATTATCGCATCCACGTTTTTATTATCTGGTTATTAATATATGTTTTTTTTTCCTAATATTTTGATCAATCTTCTATCCATCAACTTTAGCCACTTATCATATTGTTTGATTCTTTGATAAGGTAGTAATTGGCCAATACGCAACACGGCAGCACATTATTCTATTCATGATAAACTCGAATATACCGCTAAGAAATAAAGATAATAAAAATTTGCTTGCTTATAGAAGAGTTCTATTACCACGCTAATGAACACACAGCCTGATGGATAATGTGTATAATTATCATTACACCCTTGAGACACATTCGCGGACGTGCAATTCCAATACCTAGAAACCAGGAGGCGTATGATATTATAAACGTAAGATGTGTTTTATCGAGGTCGAATTGCTCTATTGTCTTGCATATGGATTTTCTCTATTATTTCCTTTTCGTATCTTTTCGCTAATCTATCTTTCAAGACACTGTTGATTTTGTTCTTTGCAGTATAGAATATTTTGGAGAAAAATTAAGTTTTCTATATCAAAATGTTCTAACATATGCACAAGTTGCAAATTCTCTTTAATGCTCCATGTAGAAGAGAGAACAACATATTCTGCTATTGTAACATTCGATTGCATGTGAAAGACTCCTCGTAAAGTTTTAATAAATTATATGGCTTCGATGTAATTCAGTTTGTAATAAAAGTTAATTAAGCTTGGTGAGTGTAAATACAAACAAGGAAATGTAATTATCAATAATATAAGCTAATTAGAAAAACCAAAATAATTAATTTATTTCTAATCTTAAGTAGATAAATGTGCTGTGTGACTAAATTATTAAAAACAATTTTATTAATGTGAACAATACAAAAAGAAACTAACATACAAATACTTACAAAAGTTTTATTAACAAAATTATACAACAAGAGATTATAGATTTTATCAAATTTATTATTTTTAATAATCAAATATTTCCCTGTTTCAAAAAGCGTTAATATGCAATACAAAATTTAATACAAGAAAACAAGATACTAATCTCAAAATATTTCCATAAATAAATGTACGTTTTAGTGTAAATCTTACTAATTTATTTACTTTTACATTTAATTACTTTTTCAAATATTGCAATTGTCGATATTAAAAATTAAAGAGTATCAAAGTGTATTAAATCTTATAAACAAAAAAAAACAAAAATTTTAAAACTCGTTTTTGAACGCATATGTAATATACATGTGACATGCAACAAACTAATGAATGTATCCTGAATACATGATATTCGTATCACACAGAAAATTGAATGGAGATTATTAAATAAGTAATATTCATTCCGATAAACTGAAAAATAAATTACTTCATTATTTAATTGCTTCAAGAGATATTATTTATGATACACAGCAATTCAAAAAATGCTAAGTTTACATAAATTGAAAAAAGTAAATAAATTTTTTACTTACACCACAGAACAGAGAATTGGTTATTTCGAAGAAATTGCAGGCCGTAAATGCTATTCGATGATGTTGCAGTTGAATCAAAAAATCGTTGATTTCCCTTCTAACACAGTCTCGATCTAGGTTTCTACTCAAATTTTCTATGATGACGTAATTTAGATTATGACTCCAATTAAACTTTTGCTTACTGTCCAAGTCTTCCAATTCCATTTCTAAAATCGATTGAATTCCTGTCTCATGTAATATGTCATTATGCATTGGTTTGCATTTCAGTGCAACTGCGCACATAATTATTCCAATCTTGTCGGATTCTTGACGTGTATGTGTACAAATCCAACACATTACACCAAATTGCGTGGTATATAAAATCCAAATTATAATACTTATTAATATATAATAGAAGTCATTGTAGTATTCCGTCAAATTTACATAGATTCTGAACAGAATAGTTACTACCATGACAAAGCAGTTCACCACCCAGAGAAGGAGATGAAGGCCGTAAATATCATTCACCATAATAACGAGATTACAAACATCTGCATTACAAAATTTATGATTAAAAAAATGCCTCGGCATTATTACAATTTCTCCATTGATAATATTAAAGTATATTTCACACCACATAGGATTACAAAGTCGAGAAAACAAAAGATAATATCCGCAAATCTTACCGATATGCAATTCTCTGATACGTTTAATCCTGAGTGCAATCCTTGGCGCAGATAATTTATCCAATTGGCCAACTAATTTATTTATCGCTAGAAATCTATAATACAGCACATAGACAATAATATCGAAAACAAAACTGCTGATCAATGATTGGGCCAACATGTGTAAAAAGAGCAACTTGGATACTAAAACATTCTGTGAATGTAAGCAATACAAGGTGTGCATAATCTGCAAGAAAGGACAACAAAAGAAAGTCACAAGAATCGCTACTACTTCTGCCTTCTTTACTGGCTGGTCATTAATTTGCGTTTCTTTTCTGATCTTTTGATCGATCTCCTTTATTTTATCCATCAAATTTGGCCACTTATCATATTGCCTGATTCCGTGATAAATATAGTAATACGCTGACACGTAGCACATCACCTTGCTTATAAAATATGTGATCGAGAACATGTGATTGTAAAAATGGACTCTGACGAAATTGAGGTGTTCAATTACGTTGTGCACAATGGTAATTGAACACACGACCAAATAAACAATACGTATAATTATCATTACAACTTTGGGACACTTTCGCGGACGTGCAACGCCGACTCCCATAAGCCAAGATGTGTATGATATTCGACGTAAGATCTGCTCTATAGACGGCGAGTGTACGGGCACATGGATTTTCTCCATTTTCGTATCGTATCTTGTAAGTATTTGACGTTTCGAAAACCAATTTAACTACTGATTACATTAAAGCTCCTTGCAATACTAAATATTGAAGTCTTACTGAAAGTAAAACATTCTGACAAACTGGCGACATCGCAAATTTTTTCTGATGCGTCACAATAAAGAATTATGTATTACTTCTGCACTTCTGCAATATTGCATGCTATTAGTAATTCTCCTTCATACGTAATGTGGTTTTAATAAATTAAATTGATCTTAAAAAGTGAATATTAATCAAGCTTGCCATGTGCAAAGAAAAACAATCGTCAATAATATGAGTCAATTAAAGATATTAAAAACCGAAAGTATAATATATATATATTCTTAAATATATGACATTGAAATATTTAAATTTTCTACCGTATCTTTCTAAACATTTTTGCATAAATTAGTAACTTTTACGTTTCTGTTTTTACAAAAAAAACTTATGTATTACTTCTGCACTTCGCGGTCATCCTTACACATATATTGTATATAATAATAATTATACGTCACACATTCCAAAATAAAAGTAGATTAATGAAAATAAAAAGAATGCTATATACTACAATTTTTTTGCAATTATTATTTATATATTATAAAATACATATTTATATGTTATAAATAGTGCTAGAAATAATTTTTTAATATAGACAAATTCTTGTAAAAATAAAAATATGTTTTGGCCAAGTAAATTTTTAAAGATAATCTAGACGGATTATTTTTATATAAACAGTTAAAAGCACTTCTAGTTTAAAAAATTTGAAACATGTTAAATGTAAAAAAACAAAATAAAAATGAATATAATAACATTTTCTAATATACATAAATGTATGTACAAGTTGTTACAAAATTTTCTTTAAAAAATTATTTAATTTATATAATTAAAAATTTGAAAAAATATATGCTATAAAAGCACTAAAGGAATAAACTTAATAAACTGAATAAAAAAAACAGTACAGTTTAAAAAATTTATTACAAAAATTAAGAAATATGTCAAACTTGAAATTTATGGTGTTGCCTCTCTAGTACACTAACAAAATTTTTTGTTGGAACATTCACATTAATATTTACAACATATATTTCAATAATGCTTACAGTTAATATTTTAAAAAAGTACTTAAAATATTATATTTAATTATTCTTTATTGTAAAATTGCATATTTGTAAATAATAACAATAATTTGTGCCTATTAATAATGTCATTTTACATTAAAGAAATTTTAGATTTCAATATTTTATTCAGAAGAGTTTTTGTCTCATAGTATGCAATAAAACGCTTCTCTAAATAAAATCTTCTGAAGACATATCAAAAATAATTTAAATAAGAAGACATAACATCTGAATTACAACTTTATTAAATTCTTACTTGTTAAATTATTAATACTTTTCAATTAATTCGCGATTGTCACATTTCATGTTATTTGCTTTTTTATTCTTTTTGTTTTAAAGTAATTAAAAATATAATATAAACGCGTTTCAATACTTGACAATACTTAATAGATTTCAAAAAAATTATTTTTTTTATTAGCAAACTTTTAACTATCAAATTAAGAAAACTGTTTGTCATTTCGCAATTCAAATATAATGCAAAAACTAAATAATAATAAACATTGAAATGTTTTTATAATAAACATTAAAATAAATAATTTTCAATAAATGTTGTATTACATTTCTGTCCAGATTTTACTAATTTTGTATACATTACATTTTATATTAATTATTTTTTAAGTAACTGTTATTAATATTGAGAATTTACATATATCATAGTGTACAAATCTCAGCAAAAGTCCAATAACATCTGTCTTTAAATTATATCTAAATTATGCATAATATGCCTACGACATGTAACAAATCAATAAATGTATCCTAATTAGAATGCATAATATTCAAAATCGCTCAAAGAATTGAATAGATATTATTAAAGAAGTGATGATAATTAACCCTGATAAACTAAAAAATTGATTTGTTTTATTTAATTCAAGAGTATTGTTTACATTACAATTCAAAAACTAGTTTTATTTAAATAGCAATAAATTACATAAATTTTGTTTTAAAATTTTAAATTTACTTACACCGTAAAACAGAACATTGTTCACTTTGAAGACATTGCAAGCTACTCAAAGATGTTGAAATTGACTCGAAAAATTATTGACCTTGTTTCTGACGCATTCTCGATCTAGATTTATGCGTAAAAGATCTATAATAATGTAATTCAGGTATTTTATACTCGTTTCTACTCTAGTTACAATTTTGTCAAATCTCATGGACAAAAATTTCAAAACTCTGTTTTTGAACTATATATAATATATAAATAACATACAACACACTAATGAACGTATCTTGAATGCATGATATCCGTATCACTCTGAGAAAATTGAATGGAGATTATTAAATAAGTAATGATCATTCCGATGAACTAAAAAGTAAAATTACTTCATTTAATTGCTCCAAGAGATATTATTTATAATACATTGTAATTTAAAAAATGCTAATTTTATAAAAGTTGTAAAAAAGTAAATAAATTTTATACTCACACCACAGAACACAGCATTGCTTATTTCGAAGAAATTGCAGGCCGTAAATGCTATTCGACGATGTTGCAATTGAATCGAAAAGTCGTTGATTTCGCTTCTAACATAGTCTCGATCTAAGTTTCTACGCAAGAGATTTTCTATAATGACGTAACTTAGATTACGACTCCAATTAAATTTTTGCTTGCTGTCCAAGTCTTCCAGTTGCATTTCTAGACCCGATTGAATCCCTGTCTCATGCAGTCTGTCATAATTCATTAGTTTGCATTTCAGTGCAACTACGCACATGATTATTCCAGTCTTGTCGGATTCTTGGCGTGTGAGTGTACAAGTCCAGCACATAAGACCAAATTGCATGGTATATAAAATCCAAACTATAATATTCATTAGTATATAATAATAATGGTTATTGTATACTTTCACAACTACATAGATTCTGAATAATGAAGTTACGACCCCAGTGAAACAGTTCGCCGCGCAGAGAAGGAGATAAAGGCCGTAAATATCGTTTACCATGAAGACGAGATCACAAACGTCTGCATTACAAAATTTACGATACATCTCGATATTATTACAATTTCTCTATAGGTGATATTAAATTAAATAAATCTCATATAACATGGGATTACAATATCGAATTAGAAAACAAAAGATAATATTTGCTAACTTACCGGTATGTAATTCTCTGATGCGTTTAATCTTCAGTGCAATCCATGGAGCAGTGGATGGCTTATCCAATCGGCCAATTAATTTATTTATCGCTTGAAATCTATAATATAGCACGTAAACAAAAATATCGAAGACAAAACTGTTGATCAATGACTGGGCGAATACGTAAAAAAACAGCGACTTAGATGCTGAAATATTCTGTGAATATATAAAGCAACACAAGATGTGTATGATCAGCAAAAATGGACAGCAAGCGAAAGTCACGAGAATCGCTATTACTTCTGCCTTCTTTACTGGCTGGTCTCTAATGTATGTTTCTTTCCTGATTTTTTCATCGAGCTCCTTTATTTTGTCCATCAGCTTTGGCCACTTGTCATATTGCCTGATTCCGTGATAAATATAGTAATACGCTGACACGTAGCACATCACCTTGTCTATTAAATATGTGATCGAGAACATGTGATTGTAAAAATGGACTCTGACGAAATTGAGGTGTTCAATCACGTTGTACACCATGCTAACTGAACACATGACCAAATAAACAATACGTATAATTATCGTTACAACTTTGGGACACTTTCGCGGACGTGCAATGCCGACGCCCATGAGCCAAGACGTATATGATATTGGACGTAAGGTCTGTTCTATAGACGGCGAGTGTACTGGCACATGGATTTCCTCCATTTTTGTCTCTTATCTTCTAATTATTTGATGTTTCGAGAGCCAATTTAACTACTAATTACATTGAAGTTCTTTGCAATACTAAATTCTTGAATTCTTTTTGAAAGAATGATGCATTACTTTTGTAATTTTGCGCTATGACATTCTATTAATTGCTCTTTCATAAACGTAATGTAGTTTTAATAAATTAAATAGATCTAATGAAGTGACTATTAATCAGGCTTGCCATGTGCAAATTAATTAAAGAAAAACAATTGTTAATAACATGAGCCAATTAAGAGTATTAAAAATTGAAAGTATAACATATACATTCTTAAATAAGTGTGCTGCATTATTTAAAAAATCAATTTTTTGTGCTGCAATAATTTAAACATTAAAATTATTTTTTACCGTATGGTTACAAATATTTTTGCATAAATTAGTAAATTTTACGTTTCCCTTTTTACAAAGCTCTATAATTTTGCGGTTTTTCTTGCGCATATATAATATGAAAATATATGTATACGTCACACATTACTGTACACGAAGGTATAATAATCGTACACAAAATGTTCTGCTAAACATTAGAATAAGTAATTTTCAATGTTGTATTACATTTCTGTCGAGATTTTACTAATTTATATATTAGATTTTATATTAATTATTTATTATTATTATTAATTATTATTTATTATTATTATTTTAAATAACTGTAATTATTAATACTAAGAATTAAAAAATATCAAAATGTTTCAAATCTTAGTAGCAACAAAAGTTCAATAACATTTATCTTTAAATTTTATTTTAAATCATGTACAATATACCTACACATGTAACAAATCAATAAATACATTAGAATGCGCGATATTCAGGATCACTTAAAGAATTGAATAGATATTATTAAATAACTCATAATCACTCCAATAAACTGAAAAATAAATTTACTATATTTAATTCAAGAGCTATTGTTTACATTGCAATTCAAAATTAATTATTCATATATAGTAATAAACTAAATAAATTTTGTACTTACACCGCAAAATAGAGCATTGCTCATTTCAAAGAAATCGCAAGCCGTAAATGCTACTCGACGATGTTGAAGTTGACTCAAAAAGTCGTTGATTTCGTTTCTAACGCAATCTCGATCCAAATTTATGCGTAAGAAACTTTCTAAGATGACATAATTTAGATTGCAGTTGCTATTCCAATTACAATTTTGATCGTTGTCCAGGTTTTCCAATGGCGGTTGCATCTCTATACTTAATCGATGCCTTGCTCTGTTTAATTTATTAAGATCCACAGGTTTGCATTTCAGTACAATTGCGCATATGATTATCCCGGTCTTGTCGGATTCTTGACGTACAAGTGTACAAATCCAACATGTTAGACAAAATTGCAGGGCATGCAAAATCAAAATAACAATATTTGTAAATATATAATAGTAGTTAATATCATGTTTTTTCGCAACATATACGTAGATTCTAAATGATGAAGCTACGACCACAGTGAAACAGTTCGCCGAGTAGAGAAGGAGATATACACCGTAAATATCGTTTACCATAACGACAAGATCACAAATGCCTGCGTTACAAAATTTACAATTTGACTAGGTCTCAAAATTATTACTTCTTTATGGATTGTATTAAATTATATCGCGCACATAGGATTACATTATCAAATTAAGATACAACAGATAATATTTGCGGAAACTTACCGTAATGCAATTCTCTGATGCGTTTAATCTTGAGGGCGATCCATGATGCATTGGATAACTCGTTCAGTTGGCCAATCAATTTATTTATTGTTTTAAATCTGTAATACAGCACATAGACAACGATATCAAAGACGAAACTGTTGATCAATGATTGGATTAACATGCAGAAATACAGCAAGTCAGACATAATAGGATGATTTAAATATGTACAAGAGAGCTGCTTTATGTACACGATTAGTAATAAAAGACAGCAAACTAAAGTCACGAGAATCGCTACCACTTCTACGTTTTTTACTGGCTGGTTATTAATGTATGTTTCTTTTCTGATCTTTTGATCCAGTTTCTTTATTTTGTTCATCAGTTCCGGCCACTTGTCATACTGGCTGATTCCATGATAAACGTAGTAATAAGTCGACACGTAGCATATTATAACTGCTATAAAGAATACGATCCCGAATATAAGGTTGTCAAGAATAAAAACGTAATTAAAGAGGTGCATCGAGCCGTACACCATGTTAATTGAATACACGGCCAAATAAACGATACGTATGATTGTCGTCATTGCCTTGGAACAATTTCGAGGACGTGCCACGCCGACTCCTAGGAACCAAGAGATATATGATATAAGATATAAAATATGTTCTATCGATCGTGAATTGTCGTTTATAAACATATTGCTCTCCTTCATTTTCGCCTTTTATTTTCTACTCAATCGACATTTTGCAATGGCTGCTGATAACATTAAAACTCTTCGCGATATACAATATTTTTTTTTTAGAAAAAAGTAAAGTTCTTCTCCAACCAAAACACTTTTACAGTTGCGCGTCAATTCTTTCTGATCTTCACGTAACAATAAAGAACGATGTATTATTTGTGCAATTCTGAAATATTAGATTGTGTGCGATTGGCTGCTCTTTTTTATAAACGTAATGGTTTTTATCAATTTAACAGATCTAATAATATATACATTAATTGTACCCGTCATGTACAGACATTAGTAAGAAAAGATAATGGTCAATAATATAAGCTAAATAAAAGAAGTAAAACATATATTTAAAGTAGTATTTAAAAAACTTTACAACAATTTAGAGCTTTATCAGATTTAATTTTTTTTATTAGCAAATGTTTCCCTGTTTTAACAAACGTTAATACGCAATACAAAATTTAACGCAAGAAAATTAGATGCTGACAGTAAAATATTTTCAATAAATGTTGTACTAAGTTTTTGTGTAAATCTAATTTATTTACTTTTATGTTTAATTACTTTATTTAAATATTACAATTATTGGTATTAGGAATTAAAGAGTAGTGCGTCAAATCCCATGGGCAACAAAAATTTAAAAACTCCGTTTTTTAACGTATATGTAATATACCTGTGACGTGCAACAAACTAATGAACGTATCCTGAATATATGATAATCGTATCATTTAGAGAATTGAATGGAGACTATTAAATAAGTAATGGTCATTCCAATAAACTGAAAAATAAATTTACTTCATTTAATTGCTTCGCGAGATATTATTTATAATACAATGCAATTCAAGAAACGCTAACTTTATATAAATTGTAAATAAATAAAAAAATGTTGTACTTACACCACAGAACAGAGCATTGCTTATTTCAAAGAAATTGCAGGCTGTAAATGCTATTCGACGATGTTGCAGTTGAATCGAAAAGTCGTTGATTTCGCTTCTAACACAGTCTCGATCTAAGTTTCTACGCAAGAGATTTTCAATGATAACGTAACGTAGATTATGACTCCAATTAAACTTTTGCTTGTTATCCAAATCATCCAATTGTATTTCTAAACCCGATTGAATCCCTGTCTCGTGCAGAATGTCATAATTCACTGGTTTGCATTTTAATGTAACTGCGCTCATAATTATTCCAGTCTTGTCGGATTCTTGACACGTACGTGTACAAATCCAGCACATCACACCAAATTGCGTGGTACATAAAATCCAAGTTATAATACTTATCAATATAAAATAGAAGTTATCGTAATATTCCTTCACAACTACATAGATTCTGAACGGAGAAACTACGAGTGTGAGAAAGCAGTTCATCGTGTAAAGAAGGAGAGAAAGGCCATAAATATCATTTACCATGATAACGAGATCACAAACATCTGCATTACAAAATTTTTTGTTTTAAATATGTCTCAACATTATTACAATTTCTCCATAGATAATATTAAATTACATCTCACATCACATAGAATTACAATATTCAATTAGACAACAAAAGATAATATTCGCAAATCTTACCGGTATGCAATTCTCTGATGTGTTTAATCTTGAGTGCGATCCATAGCGCAGTGGTTGACTTATCCAATCGGCCAATTAATTTATTTATCGCTTGAAATCTATAATATAGCACATACACAACAATATTAACGACAAAACTGTTAATAAATGACTGGGCGGACATGTAGAAAAACACCAAATTGTATGCTAAAATTTCTACTGAATATATAAAGGAAAGCAGAATTTCTGCGATAAGCAGAAAAAGACAGCAAACAAGAGTCGCGAGAATCGCTACTACTACTGCCTTCTTTACTGGCTGGTCACTAATTTGTGTTTCTCCCCTGATTTTTTGATCAAGTTCCTTTATTTTGTCCATCAACTTTGGCCACTTGTCATATTGTTTGATTCCGTGATAAATGTAATAATACGTAGACACGTAGAACATCGCCTCGTTTACAAAATACATAAACGACAACATGTGGTTGGTGACGTTGTCGAAATCGAAAAGTTCAATCATGTTATACACCATGCTAATTAAAAACACGGCCAGATAAACGATACGTATAATTATCGTTACAACTTTGGAACATTTTCGCGGACGTGCAATACCGACGCCCATGAACCAAGACATGAATGATATTGGACCCAAAGTCTGCTCTATCGATGACGAATTGTTGTGTACTGGCACGTGAATTTCCTCCATTTTCGTATCTTATGTTCTGATTATTTGACGTTTTAAAAACCAATTTGACTAGTGATTACGTTAAAGCTCCTTACAATACCAAATATTAAAGTCTTTCTGAAGGCGAAACACTCTGAGAAACAGGAGTCGTAAATTTTCTCTGATGCGTCACATGAAAATAAGAAATAATGCATTACTTCTGCAATTCTGCAATATTGCTATTAACTGCATTAACCTCCTTTATAAACGTAATGTAGTGTTAAAAAATTAAATTGATCTTATAATATGAATATTAATCAGGCTCTCCATATGCAAATGTAATTTTTAAAAAACCATTGTCAATGATATAAGTCAATTAAGGATATTAAAAACCGGAAGTATAATACATATATTCTTAAATATCTGTGCTGTATTATTAAAAATATAATTTTTATACTGTAATAATTTAAACATTTACATTATTTTCTACCGTATCTTTATCAATATTTTTGCATAAATTAGTAACTTTGATGTTTCCCGTTTTACAAAAGAAACAATTATTTCGAATTTTTCCTTGCGCATATATGTGATAATTATATAGTCACACATTCTTGTATGGAAGTAGATTAATGAAACTAAAAAGAATACTATACACTACAATTCTTTTGCAATTATTATTTATATATTATAAAATATATTTATATATATTATAAAAAATGCAAAAAGAAATTTTTTTAATATAAAGATTCTTGTAAAAATAAAAATATATGTTACCCAAGTAAATTTTTAAAGAAAATTTTAACGGATTATAGTTTAAAAGCACCTCTTGTTGAAAAAATTTGAAACATGTCAAATGTAAAGATCAAAATAAAAAATTGTTACATAAACAATATTATTTTCTAATGTACATATATGTTGTTATAAAATTTATTATGAGTGACACACTCATAACGATAAGAAAGGTGTCAGTAACACCGATGACGTAAGTCGGTCAGCTGCAGCAGTCAGCATCGACTGGCAATAAAAAAAATACTATCATTACGCTAACACATTACGCTGACACATGGCCAGGAGAATATGTATGTTTATCGTTACCTTTAAGACTTTCCAGATAAACGTGAATCTCCAACGCCCAGAAACCAGAACACATATTGGACACAAAATGTGCTTTATCGAAAACAAGTTATCTTCCACTTGCATATGAATCTCTTCTTCCATTATCTTCTCGTATTTTCTTACCAATTAACACGTTTCACAAGCAAGTGTGAATTATATTAAAATTCCTCGCAATAGAGAATATTTTAGAGAAAAATAGTAAACCGTTCTAAAAGCAAAACACTAACAAACGTGCGAATTATAAATTTTCTCTGGTAATTTACGAAGAAAGAACGTATTATTTCTGAAGTTCTATAATATTAGATTGCTTGCTAGCTATTCCTCGTAATATGACCTTAATACATTATATCCATTTAATAACATAATTAAGCTTTAAAAAGATAATCAAGCTTGATACGTGTGCAAACAAGGAGAAAGACGAAATGATTAAATTATAATTTAATAATCGCAGTTGATTCGCATTTACCACCTATCATACTATTGCTATTCTTTTTGTTTCAACCATCAAAAACTTACAAATACTTACAAAAGTTTTAATAACAAAACTTGTATTATTGGTATTAGATTTAGGTATTTAATTATTGGAAATTAAAAAGTATCAAAGTGTATTAAATCTCATAAACAACAAAAATTTCAAAACTGTTTTTGAACATACATGTAATATACATGTGACGTGCAACAAACTAATGAACGTATCCTAAATACATAATATTCGTGTCACTCAGAGAATTGAATGGAGATTATTAAATAAGTAATGATCATTCCGATAAACTGAAAAATAAATTTGCTTTATTTAATTGCTTTAAAAGACATTATATAAAATGCATTGCAATTCAATAAATGCTAACTTTACAAAAGTTGTAAAAAAGTAAATAAATTTTATACTTACACCACAGAACACAGTATTGCTTATTTCAAAGAAATTGCAGGCTGTAAATGTGACTCGACGATGTTGCAGTTGAATCGAAAAATCATTGATTTCGCTTCTAACATAGTCTCGATCTAGGTTTCTACGCAAGAGATTTTCAATGATAACGTTACTTAAATTATGTCTCCAATTAAATTTTTGCTTGCTATCCAAGTCTTCCAATTGCATTTCTAGACCCGATTGAATCCCCGTCGCATGTAGTATGTCATGATTCACTGGTTTGCATTTTAGTACAATTGCGCACATAGTTATTCCAGTCTTGTCAGATTCTTGACGCGCGAGTGTACAAATCCAGCACATCACACCAAATTGCGTGGTACATAAAATCCAAACAAAAATATTTATTAATATATAAAAGTAGTAGTTATAGTATTCTTTCACAACTATATAGATTCTGAACAGAGTAGCTAGCACCATGATAAAGCAGTTCGCTGCGCAGAGCAGAAGATGAAGGCCGTAAATATCGTTTACCATGATAACGAGATCACAAACATCTGCATTACAAAATTTACGATTTAAATATGTCTCGGTATTATTACAATTTCTCCATTGATAATATTAAAGTACGTCTCACAACACAAAGGATTACAAAATCGAGAAAACAAAAGATAACATTCACAAACTTACCGGTATGCAATTCTCTAATGCGTTTAATCTTGAGTGCAATCCATGGCGCAGTGGACGATGTATCCAATTGGTCAATTAGTTTATTTATCGCTTGAAATCTATAATATAGCACATAGACAACAATATCAAAAACATAACTGTTTATTAGTGACTGGGCGAGCATATAGAAAAACAGCAACTTGGATGCTAAATTGTTCTGTGAATATATAAAATAAAACAGAATGTGTATGATCGGCACGAAAGGACAACAAGCGAATGTTGTGAGAATTGCTACAACTTCGGCCTTCTTTACTGGCTGATCACTAATGTACATTTCTCTCCTGATTTTTTGATCGAGTTCCTTTATTTTGTCCATCAGCTTAGACCACTTGTTATATTGCCTGATTCCGTGATAAATATAGTAATACGCCGACACGTAGCACATCACCTTGTTCATAAAATATATGATCGAGAACATGTTACTGTAAAAATGGGTGACGGTAACGAAATTGAGGAGGTAAATCACGTTGCACACCATGGTAACTGAACACACAGCCAGATGAACGATACGTATAATTATCGTTACAACCTTGGAACATTTTTGCGGACGTGCAATACCGGCGCCCATGAACCAAGACGTGTATAATATTGGACGTAAGGTCTGCTCTACTGACGGCGAGTTGTCATATACCGGCACATGGATTTCCTTCATTTTTGTTTCCTATCTTTTAGTCAATTGACGTTTTAAAATTAAATTTGACTACTGTTTATATTAAAGTCTCTTGCAATACTAAATATTTTATAGATAAAATATTATAAAGAATAAAATATTGACTTTCTGGAAGAGCAAAACACTCTGACAAGCAAGTCTCGTAAATTCTCTCGGATGCGTCACATAACAATAAAGAATGATGTATCACTTTTGCAATTCTGCAATGTAGCATACAATTCTGTCCTCTTTTATAAACGTAAAGCAATTTGATAAATTAAATAGATCTAACGAAATAAATATTAATCTGCCTTATCATGTGCAAATGTAATTAAAAAATGACAATCGGCAATGATATGATCCAATTACGTGTATTAAAAATTAAAATTATTATATGTACATTTTTAAATAAATGTGCTGTATTATTTAAAAAACTTTTTTTTACTGCAGTAATTTAAATAATTAAATTACCTTCTGCCATATGTTTACCAATATTTTATAATAAATTAGTAATTTCTACGTTTTTTTGTTACAATCATTTAATGGTTTTTTTTGCGTAAGGATATGTACACCACATATTGCTGAAAATAAATTAAAGAAATTTAAAAAATACTCTAAACAACAATTTTTTTCCAATCAATATTTATATATTATAAGATATATATATTTAAAAGTTTAAAAATTGCTAAAAATCATTTAATACATAACAGATATTTTTAGAAATAATGTAATAATCAACCAAATTTTTAATGATAATCATTGTTTTAAACATAACCGATTATGGTCAAAAGTACTTCTAATCGAAAAAATTTGAAACTTGTTAAATATAAGAACAAAATAAAAGATTGATATATAAACAATATTATTTTATAATGTACATGTATGTAATTATTATAACATTTTAATTTAAAAATATATTAAACATATATTATTAACAATTTTTTTGAATATATGTTATAAAAGCGTTGAAAACATTGACTACAAAAATAACATAATCTTAAAAATTTATTACAAAAATTAACAAACTAGTTAAACTTGAAGTTTACAGTAATGCCTCTTGAGTACACTTGCGAAATTTTGTTAAAACATTTACGTTTAATATATGCAACATATTTTTCATTAAACGCTCACAATTGGTATTTTAAAGCACAAATAAGGTACTTAAACTATTAAATTCAATTATTTTTTATTACAAATTTGCATATTTATTAATAATTGTAATAATCCATGTCTAATAATAATTTAACTTTTTATTAAGCAAATCTTATACTTTAAAATCATATATTATCAGTGCATTTACCGTGGTCTACAATAAAATGCCTTTTTGTATTAAAACTTGTGAACTCATATTACAAACGTCTTAAAAAAGAAGCGTTTAAAAATTATAATTTTATTATTTAATTATTTTGTTATAAAATATTACTATGCTTTAATAACAGCAATCGATTCGCATTTGCCTTCCTTACATACGCTATTCTTTCTGTTTTAATCTAAACGTCAAAAATACATTAAAAAATTTTAATATCAAAACTTGATAACAATTTATAAATTTCATAAGATTTATTTCTTATAATTATCAATTTTCCATTTTAAAAACTGTTTGTCAATACACAATGTAAATTTAACGCAAAATCCTATGCGTTTGCAGATCCCAAATATTTTTGAACATTATACTAGGTTTCAGTACACATTTCTCTAAATCATTTACTCTATATTTAATTACTTTATTAAATATTGCAATTATTGGTATTTGAAAGTAAGGAATATCAAAGTGCTTCAAATCTAAGAAGCAGCAAAAGTTTGTAAATTTTGTTTCTTAATGTGCATAATACTTATGGAATAAACAACAAATTGATAAACGTATCCTGAATAGAGTATAAGATATTTATATCACTCAGAAAATTGAATGGAGATTATCAAATAAGTGATGATCACTCCGATAAACTGAAACAAAAGTTTATTTTATTTAATTGCTTCGAGAGCTGTTATTTGCCTTGCAATTCATAAGTAATTAATATTACATAAATTATAAAAAAGTAAATAAATTTAGTACTTACACCACAAAACAAAGCATTGTTCATTTCGAAGAAATCACAGGCCGTAAATGCTACTCGACGATGCTGCAGTTGCAGCGAAAAGTCATTGATCTCATTTCTGACATACTCTCTGTCCAGGTCTCTGCGCAAGAGATTTTCTATGATGACATAATTTAGTTTTAGATTGTTAGTACAATTACATATTTGTTTGCCGTTCAGGTCTTTTAATTGTACCTCTAGACCTGATTTAATTCTTATCTCGTGTAGTATGTCATAATTCAGAGGTTTAGATTTCAGTACAATTGCACATATAATTATCCCAGTCTTGTCAGATTCTTGACGCACAAGTGTGCAAATCCAACACATCAAACCGAATTGGATAGTATACAAAATCCAAATTATATTATGTATAAACAAATAATGGTAGAAGTTATAATATTCTTTTACAACTATATAGTTTGTGAACAAAGTAGCTACGATCGTGGTAAAGCAATTCGCCGCGCAGAGAAGGAAATAAAGGCCGTATATGTCGTTTACCATGATGACGAGATCACAAGCATCTGCATTTCAGAATTTACGATTCGATTACGTCTCGGTATTATTACGATTTCTACGTAGACAATATTAAATTACATTGCACACCACATAAAATTAGAATTCCGAATTACAAAATAAAAGATATGTATATAATATTTGCAAATCTTACCGGCATGTAATTCTCTGATGCGTTTAATCTTGAATGCCATCCATGGCACACTGGACAACTTCAATTGACTAATTAATTTATTTATTGTTTGGAATCTGTAATATAGCACATAGACAACAGCATCAAAGACGAAACTGTTAATCAACGACTGAGCTAAAATGTAATAAAACAAAGAGCCGGACCAAGCAACGTCCTTCGAATGTAGAAAGAAAGACCAGATATGTACAATAAACAAAAGAAAACAGCAAGCAAATGTTGCGAGAATCGCTACTACTTCTGCTTTTTTTACTGGCTGGTCATTAATGTGTGTTTCTCTCCTGATTCTTTGATCAAGCTCTTCTATTTTGTCCATCAGCATTAGCCACTTGTCGTATTGCCTGATTCCGTGATAAAGAATGTAATACGCCGACACGTAGCATGTAACAATGTTCATGAGAAATACAAGCAGAAATATGTGATTGTAAAAATTGGAGACACTAACGAAATAGAGGAGATCAATCACATTGTACATCATGCTAACTGAACACACGACCAGATGAACGATACATGTAACTGTCGTGACAACTTTGGAACATTTTCGCGGACGTGCAATACCGATGCCCATAAACCATGACGTGTATGATATTGGACGTAAGATCTGCTCTATCGGTGGCGAGTTGTCGTGTATTGGCACACGAAATTCCTCCATTTTTGTCTCTTGTCTTCTAGTTATGTGACGTTTAAAAAAAAAACAAATTTTATTACTGATTACGTTAAAGCTCCTTGCAATACTAAATATTGAAGTCTTTCTGGAAGTAAATTCTGACAAATTGGCGGCGTCGCAAATTTTCTCTGATGCGTCACAATAAAGAAAGACGTATTACTTCTGCACTTTTGCAATATTGCATGCTATTAGCTGTTCTCCTTCATAAACGTAATGTGGTTTTAATAAATTAAATTGATCTTATAAAGTAAATATTAATGAAGCTTACCATGTGCAAAGGAAAACAATCGTTAATGATATGAGTCAACTAAGGATATTAAAAATCAAAAGCGTAATATATATTTTTTTTTAAGTAAATGTGATGTATTATTAAAGAAATAATTTTTTATACTGCAATAGTTTAAACATTTAAATTATTAAAATGGCTTTGTGTATGAAAACTTGTAAACTCATATTACAGACGTCTTAAAAAAGAAGCTCTTAAAAATTATAATTTTATTATTTTACTATTTTATTACAAAATATTACTATGCTTTAATAACAGCATCGATTCGCATTTGTTTCTTTGTTACATATGCTATTCTTTTTTTTTTAATCTAAATGTCAAGAATACATTGAAAATTTTTAATATCGAAGTATCAAAATAATAACAATTTATAAATTTCACAAGACTTATTTCTTATAATTATCAATTTTCCATTAAAAAAATTACTTGTCAATACGCAATGTAAATTTAACGCAAAATCCTATGTGTTTGTAAATCTCAAAATATTTTTGGACATTATACTACGTTTCTCTACACATCTCTCTAGATCATTTACACTACATTTAATTACTTTATTAAATACTGCAATTATTGGTATTGAAAATTAAGGAATATCAAAGTGCTTCAAATCTAATAGGTAGCAAAAGTTATAAAATTTCGTTTTTAAATGTGCATAATACCTATGGCATAAAAAACAAATTGATAAACGTATCTTGAATAGAGTATATGATATTTATATCACTCAGCGAATTGAATGGAAATTATCAAATAAGTGATGATCACTCCGATAAACTAAAACAAAAGTTTATTTTATTTAATTGCTTCGAGAGTTGTTATTTGCATTGCAATTCATAAGTAATTAATAACACATAAATTATAAAAAAATAAATAAATTTTGTACTCACACCACAGAATAGTGCATTGCTCATTTCGAAAAAATTGCAAGCCGTAAAGACTACTCGGCGATGTTGCAGTTGCAGCGAAAAATCATTGATCTCGTTTCTGACATATTCTCTGTCCAAGTCTCTACGCAAGAGATTTTCTGATGATGACATAATTTAGATTGTTAGTACAATTACAATTTTGCTTGCTGTTCAGGTCTTTTAATTGTACCTTTATACCTGATTTAATTCTTGTCTCGTGTAATATGTCATAATTCAGAGGTTTACATTTCAGTACAATTGCGCATATAATTATTCCAGTCTTGTCAGATTCTTGACGCACAAGTGTGCAAATCCAACACATCAAACCGAATTGCATAGTATATAAAATCCAAATTATATTATTTGTCAACATATAATGATAGTAGTTATAGTATTCTTTCGCAACTATGTAGTTTGTGAACAAAGTAGCTACGATCGTGGTAAAGCAATTCGCCGCGCAGAGAAGAAAATGAAGGCCGTACATGTCGTTTACCATAATGACGAGATCACAAACATCTGCATTTCAGGATTTACAATTTGATTACGTCTTGATATTATTACAATTTCTTCGTAGACAATATTAAATTACATCGCATCACATAAGATTACAATATCGAATTACACAAAACAAAAAATATATATAATATTTGCAAATCTTACCGGCATGTAATTCTCTGATGCATTTAATCTTGAATGCCATCCATTGCGCACTGGACGACTCCAATTGACCAATTAATTTATTTATTGTTTGGAATCTGTAATATAGTACATAGACAACAGCATCAAAGACGAAACTGTTAATCAACGACTGGGCTAAAATGTAATAAAACAAACAGTCGGACAAATAAACGTCCTTCAAATGTATAAAGAAAGACCAGATATGTACAATAAACAAAAGAAAACAGCAAGAAAATGTTGCGAAAATTGCTACTACTTCTGCTTTTTTACTGGCTGGTCATTAATGAGTGTTTCTCTCCTGATTCTTTGATCGAGCTTTTTTATTTTGTCCATCAGCTTTAGCCACTTGTTGTATTGCCTGATTCCATGATAAAAAATGTAATACGCCGATACGTAGCATGTAACCATGTTCATGAAGAATATGTACAGAAATATGTGATTGGACTTATTAATGCTACTAACACTAACAAAATAGAGGAGATCAATCACGCTGTACACCATGCTAACTGAACACACGACCAGATGAACGATATATATAATTGTTGTGACAACTTTAGAACATTTTCGCGGACGTGCAATACCGATGCCCATAAACCATGACGTATATGATATTGGACGTAAGATCTGCTCTATCGATGGCGAGTTGTCGTGTATTGGTAAATGCAATACCTCCATTTTCGTCTCTTATTTCTTAGTTATTTGACGTTTAAAAAAAACGAATTTTATTACTGATTACATTAAAGCTCCTTGCAATACTAAATATTGAAGTCTCTCTAGAAGTAAAACATTCTGACAAACTGGCGGCGTCGCAAATTTTTTCTGATACGTCACAATAAAGAATAATGTACTGCACTTTTGCAATATTGAATGCTATTAGCAGTTCTCCTTCATAAACGTAAAGTGGTTTTAATAAATTAAATTGATCTTATAAAGTGAATATTAATCAAGCTTACCATGTGCAAAGGAAAACAATCGTCAATGATATGAGTCAATTAAAAATATTAAAAACCGAAAGCGTAATATATATATTTTTAAATAAATGTGCTGTATTATTAAAGAAATAATTTTTTATACTGCAATAGTTTATATTATTTTCTACCGTATGTTTACAAATATTTTTACATAAATTAGTAACTTTTACGTTTTTCTTTTTACAAAAAAAGTTATTATTTCGCGGTTTTGCTTAAGCATATATGAAAATAATATTAAATTTTATCGAATTTTAATCAATGTTTTGCAAATAAATATAGTTTTCCGCAATACTAAAAATTTTGTAGAAAGAAAATATTGAAATTTTTCTGAAGCCACTTTTACAATTATTCTGTAAATTTTTCTTAACGTACTGTAACTTCTTCTTGTCGAAATACGTCATGTAACATAAAAGATGATCTAATGCATCAACAAGTCTGCAATACTAGATTGAAAGCGATTAGTTGCTCTTGTTTACAAGCGTAACCCAGTTTTGATATATTTGATAAGATAATTATTAATAATTCTTGTCACATTCAAACACAAATGAGAAAAGATAATGATCAATGGTATAATAAGCCGCAAGTATAAAACAAAAAAAAAATTAAATTCAACGCATTTTTAAAGTATCTACTATATTACATTAAATATTAAAAAATAATTGTTTAATGCTGTAATAATTTAAATATTAAAATTATTTCCTACCATATTAATAATATTTTTTACATAAGTTATTGACTATTTCTTATATTTTCATCGTTACAGAAGAGACTATCACTCGGGCTTTTGTTTATAACGTGTATGTTAGACATTAATAAAAATAAATTAAATAAAAATTTAAAAAATACCACAAACAACAATTTTTGACAGTTAATATTTATGTTCTATTAAATGTGCTAAAATTTAGAAACGTGCAACGCCCAAGAACCAGTGTACGATATTAAACATAAGATGTGCTCTATTGGCAGCGATTTGTCTACTGGCACATAGATCCGTTCCGTTTTTGTCTTCTATTTTCTAGCTAATAGATATTTTGAAAACGAGTACGATAACTAGTTACATTATGGCTTACGATACGCGATATGCGAATCGGTTGCTGTTATTAAAGCATAGTAATATTTTATAACAAAATAGTTAAATAATAAAATTATAATTTTTAATTGCTTCTTTTTTAAGACGTTTGTAATATAAGTTCACAAGTTTTTATACAAAAAAGCATTTTATTGTAGACTAGAGTAAATGCACTGATTGAATGATTTTAAAGTATAAGATTTGCTTAATCAAAATTTAAATTATTATTAAACATGGATTATTACAATTATTAATAAAAATGCAAATTTGTAAAAAATATTTGAATTTAATAAGTTAAGTGCCTAATTTTTGCATTAAAATACCAATTGTGAGCGTTTAATAAAAAATATGTTACATATATTAAACGTAAATGTTTTAACAACATTGCATAAACAACAAATTGATAAACGTATCTTGAATAGAGTATACGATATTTGTATCACTCAGAGAATTCAATGGAGATTATCAAATAAGTGATGATCATTCCGATAAACTGAAACAAAAGTTTATTTCATTTAATTGTTTCGAGAGCTGTTATTTGCATTGCAATTCATAAGTAATTAATATTACATAAATAATAAAAAAATAAATAAATTTTGTACTCACACCACAGAACAGTGCATTGCTCATTTCGAAAAAATTGCAAGCCGTAAATGCTACTCGACGATGTTGCAGTTGCAGCGAAAAATCATTGATCTCGTTTCTGATACACTCTCTGTCCAGGTCTCTGCGCAAGAGATTTTCTATGATGCCGTAATTTAGATTGCTAGTACAATCAAAACTTTGCTTGCTGTTCAGGTCTTCCAATTGTACCTCTAGATCTAATTGAATTCTTGTCTCGTGTAATATGTCAAAATTCACAGATTTATATTTCAATGCAATTGTACATATAATTATCCCAGTCTTGTTAAATTCTTGACACGCAAGTGTGCAAATCCAGCACGCCAGACCAAATTGCGTAGTATATAAAATACAAACTATATTATTTATAAATAAATAGTAATAGATGTTATCGTAGTATTTCTTTACGACCACCATGTAGATTCTGAACAGAGTAGCTACGACCATAGCAAAGCAGTTCGCCGCGCAAAGAAGAAGATGAAGCCCATAAATATCGTTTACCATGATGACGAGATCACAAACATCTGCATTACAAAACTTAATTTGATTATATCTCGATGTTACTTCTCCATAGATAATATTAAATTACGTCTCACAGATTATAAAATTCCAATATTAATTTAAAAACAAAAGACAATATTCGCAAATATTACCGGCATGCAATCTTCTGATGCGTCCAATCTTGAGTGCGATCCATGAAGCACTGGGTGACTTATTCAATTGGCTAATCAATTTATTTAGCGTCTTAAATCTATAATACAGCACATAAACAACAACATCGAAGACGAAACTGTTAATCAACGATTGGGCTAAAATAATGTAAAACAGAATGTCGGACAAGAAAATGTAATGTGAATGTATGAAGCCATACAAGTTGTGGACAATAAGCAAGAAAGGACAGAAAGCAAAAATCGTGAGAATCGCTGCTACTGCCTTCTTTACTGACTGATTATTAACGTTTGTTTCTCTTTTGATCTTTTGATCAAGCTCCTTTATTTTGTCCATTAACTTTGGCCACATGTCATATTGCCTGATTCCGTGATAAAGAAAATAATACGCCGATATATAACACATCGCAAAGTTCATAAAGTATATAAGCATAAATATGTGACTGTCAAAATTGGCGATGCTACTGAAATTGAGGAGATCAATCACGTTGTACACTACGCTAACTGAACACACAGCTAGACGAACGATACGTATAATTATCGTTACAATCTTGGGATACTTCCGCGGACGTGCAATGCCGACGCCCATGAACCAAGACGTGTATGATATTGGACGTAAGATCTGCTCTATCGACGGCGAGTTGTCATATACTGGCACATGGATTTCCTCCATTTTCATCTTCTATTTTTTAATTAATTGACGATTTAAAAACAAATTTGACTAGTGATCACAGTAAAGTTCTTTGCAATACTAAATATTTTGTAGGTAAAGTATTGAAGACTTTCTGGAAGCAAAACACTCTGACAAGCAGGCGTCGTAAATTCTCTCTGATGCGTCATGTAATAATAAAGAATGATGTATTACTTCTACAATATTGCGTGCTATTAACTGTCCTCTTTCATATACATAATGCAGTTTTAATAAATTAAATAGATCTAATAAAATAAATATTAATCAATTTCGCCATAGGCAAATTAATTTAAAAAGAGCAATTGTCAGTGATATAAACTAATTAAGTACATTAAAAATTAAAATTGTCATTAATATTGGCAACATATGTATATTTTATTAAACGTTCATATTTTAAAGAATTAAGTATTTAAATTTTTTAATTTAATTATTTCTATTATATAAAACTGCATTTTTATTAATAATTGTAATAATCCATACCTATTCATAATTTTATCTTTTACTAAACATACCTTATATTTTAATATGTTTCAATTAGTGCATTTATTTTCTCGTGATCCATAATATAATGCTTCTCTGTATTAAGACTTGTAAACTTATATCACAAATATATTAAAAAGAAAACATCTAAAAGTTATTATACTTTTATTATTAAGCTATTATTAAGCTTTTGTTATTAAATTATTGCTGTACTTTGATAACAACAATCGATTTGCATTCTCTTTTTTTTTACATATTACCATTCTTTCTGTTTCTGTCTAAATGTCAAGTATATTTAAAATAGTATTAATATCAACACTTGTTAACAATTTATAAATTTCGTAAAATTTCTTTTAATTATCAAGTTTTCATGTTAAAAAATCTGTCAATACAAAATGCAAATTTAAAAAAATCTATGCGTATCTAGACCTCAAAATATTTCTAATAAATCTTATTCTACATTTCTGTACGGATATATTTAATTTATATACTCTATATTTAATTGCTTCATTCAATATTGCAATTAATGGTATTAGAAATGAAGAAGTATTAAAGTGCTTCGAATCTAACAAACAACAAAAGTTTCAAAATTTTGTTTTTAAATGTATGTAATATACCTGTGGCATAAACAGCAAATTGATAAACATATCCTAAATAGAACATGCGATATTCGTATCACTAAGAGAACTGTATGGAGATTATCAAATATGTGATGATCGCTCCAATAAACTAAAAAATAAATTTACTTTATTTAATTGCTTTGTGAGCTGTTATTTACATTACAATTTATAAGTAATTAATATTACATCAATTATAAACAAGTAAATAAATTTAGTACTTACACCACAGAACAGTGCATTGCTCATTTCGAAGAAATCACACGCCGTAAATGCTACTCGACGATGCTGCAGTTGAATCGAAAAGTCATTGATCTCGTTTCTGACATATTCTCTGTCCAGATCTCTGCGCAAGAGATTTTCTATGACGACATAATTTAGATTGTTAGTACAATTACAATTTTGCTTGCTGTTCAAGTCTTTTAATTGTATCCCTAGACCTGATTTAATTCTTGTCTCGTGCAGTATGTCATAATTCAGAGGTTTACATTTCAGTACAATTGCGCATATAATTATCCCAGTCTTGTCAGATTCTTGACGCGCAAGTGTGCAAACCCCACACATCAGACCAAATTGCATAGTATACGAAATCCAAATTATACTATTTATCAACAAATAATGGTAGTAATTATAGTATACTTTCGCAACTACATAGATTCTGAACAGAGCAGATACGATCGTGATAAAGCAGTTCGTCGCGCAAAGAAGAAAATGAAAGCCGTATATGTCATTTACCATGATGACGAGATCACAAGCATCTGCATTTCAGAATTTACAATTCGATTACATCTCAGTATTATTACGATTTCTCCGTAGACAATATTAAATTATATCGCACCACATAAGATTACAATATCAAATTACACAAAACAAAATATATAATATTTGCAAATCTTACCGGCATGTAATTCTCTGATGCGTTTAATCTTGAATGCCATCCACAACGCACTGGACGACTCCAAATGACCAATTAATTTATTTATTGTTTGGAATCTGTAATATAGCACATAGACAACAGCATCAAAGACGAAACTGCTAATCAACGACTGAGCTATAATGTAATAAAACAAAGAGTCGGACCAAGAAACGTCCGAATGTATAAAGAAAGACCAGATGTGTGTAATAAACAAAAGAAAACAGCAAGCAAATGTCGCGAGAATCGCTATTACTTCTGCTTTTTTTACTGGCTGGTCATTAATGTGTGTTTCTCGCCTGATTCTTTGATCGAGCTCTTTTATTTTGTCCATCAGCATTAGCCACTTGTCGTATTGCCTGATTCCGTGATAAAGAATGTAATACGCCGACACGTAGCACGTAACAATGTTCATGAGAAATATAAACAGAAATATGTGATTGTAAAAATTGGCGACACCAACAAAATTAAGGAGTTCAATCATGTTGTACACCATGCTAACTGAACACACGACCAGATGAACGATACATATAATTATCGTGACAACTTTGGAACATTTTCGCGGACGTGCAATACCGATGCCCATGAACCATGACGTGTATGATATTGGACGTAAGATCTGCTCTATCGATGGCGAGTTGCCGTGTATTGACACACGAAATTCCTCCATTTTCGGCTCTTGTCTTCTAGTTATTTAACATTTAAAAAAACAAATTTCACTACTGATTAAAGCTCCTTGCAATACTAAATATTGAAGTCTTTCTGGAAGTAAAACATCCTGACAAACTGGCGGCGTCGCAAATTTTCTTTGATGCGTCACAATAAAGAATGATGTATTACTTCTGCACTTCTGCAATATTGCATGCTATTAGCAATTCTCCTTCATAAACCTAATGTGGTTTTAATAAATTAAATTGATCTTATAAAGTGAATATTAATCAAGCTTGCCATGTGCAAAGGAAAACAATCGTCAATGATATGAGTCAATTAAAGATATTAAAAACCGAAAGCGTAATGTATATATTTTTAAATAAACGTGCTGTATTATTAAAGAAATAATTTTGTATACTGGAATAGTTTAAACGTTTATATTATTTTTTACCGTATGTTTACAAATATTTTTACATAAATTAGTAACTTTTACGTTTCTCTTTTTACAAAAAATGTTATTATTTTGCTTACGCATATATATAAAAATAATATCAAATTTTATCGAATTTTAATCAGTGTTTTGCAAATAAATATAATTTTTCGCAGTACTAACAATTTGGAAGAAAGAAAATAGTGAAATTTTTCTGGAGTCAAAACATTTTTACAATTATCCTGTAAATTGATATATTTAATAAAAAAATATTAATAATGTTTATCACAAATTCAAACACAAATAAGAAGAGATAATGATCAATAGTATAATAAGCCGCAAGTATAGAACAGAAAAAATGTTAAATTCAATGTATTTTTAAAGTATCTACTATATTATATTATATATTAAAAAATAATTGTTTAATGCTGCAATAATTTAAATATTTAAATTATTTCCTACCATATTAATAATATTTTTTACATAAGTTATTGACTATTTTTTACATTTTTACCGTTACAGAAGAGACTATCACTCAGGTTTTTACTTACAATGTGTATGTTATACGTTAATAAAAATAAATTGAATAGAAATTTAAAAAAATATCACAAACAACAACTTTTGGCAGTTAATATTTATGTCTTATTAAATGTGCTAAAATTTAGAAACGTGCGACGTGCAATGTGCAACGCCAACGCCCAAGAATCAAATGTACGATATTGAACATAAGATGTGCTCTATTGGCAGCGAGTTGTCTACTAGATCTGCTTCATCTTTGTCTTCTATTTTCTAGCTAATAGACATTTTAAAAACGAGTATGGTAGCTGGTTACATTATGGCTTTACGATACTGAATATTTTGTATGTACATAATCTTTAAGAGTAGATAAGGTCTTGATTATAGATAAATATCATAAATAAAGTCTTTCTTGAAACACACTCTAGACATCTTTCTAGACGTCACATAACAATAAAGAATGATGTTCTTACTTCTGCAATTTTTCAATATTACATTGCATGCCATTAGCTACCACACTCCATAAACATAATGCCGTTTTATAAATTAAATCTAATAAAATATATATTAGCTAATTAAAGATCTTGAAAAGCAAAATTAAATTTATTCTTAGATAGATCTGCTGTATTGGACCAAATCCCATGGTCAAAACGTTGTGAGATTGTAATACACAATAAAATATTGCCAGTTCGTCGACTCTTAATCTACTCATTATTTGAAATTATACTTACACCACCAAACAGAACATTGCTCATTAAAAAAAAATTGTAAGCCGTGAATGCTACTCGGTGCTGTTGCGGTTGAATTGAAAAGTCATTGATCTCGTTTCTGACACAGTTTCGATCCAGATTTCTGCGCAAGAGATTTTCCATGACAACATAATTCAAATTGTGATTGCTACTGTAATTAGAATTTTCCTGTCCGAGTTTTCCAATGGCAAATGCACCTCTAGATTGCATCAATTCCTTGCCTCAAGTAATGTATCATTATTCATAGGTTTTATTTTAATGCAATGACGCATATTATCCCAATCTTGTCGGATTCTCGACGCACAAATGTACAAATCCAGCATATCAAACTAAATTGCACGATATATGTAATCCAAAAGATATTACTTTTTAATATAAACCCGATTCCGTAAACAAGACCTTGGATTAGACTAAATACTGAACAGTGAAATCACGATCATAGTAAAGCAGTTCATCGAGCAAAGGAAGAGATGGAGGCCGTAAATATCATTTATCATGATAACTGGATTATAAATATCTGCATAACAGAATTTGATTCCACTATATCTTAATGTCATCGTAATTTCTTTATAAATTCAATTAAATTACATCTCGTTCTACATAAATATCGAAGTATAATATAAAAGACAATATCCGCAAAAACTTACGTAATAGATTTCTCTGAGGCATTTAATCTTGAATGTAATCCGTGGCATGTCAGAGAACTCATCCAACTGGCCAATTAATTCATTTATCATTCGGTATCTGTAATACAATATATAAACAATAATGTCAAAGACAAAGCTATTCATCATCTACTGGGCTAACTCGTAGTAAAGCATTAAGTTGTCCATTAAAACGTCATATAAATGTATAATGTAATACAGAGTGTGCAGAATCAGCGACAAAGGACACAAACCAAACGTCGCTACAATCGCTAGCGTTATATTTTACTGGCCGCTCAGGCATTAATGTTTCCTTCCGGATTTTCTGATCGAGCGCTTTCATTCTGCTCAGTAACTTCAGCCACTGTATTGACTGAACCCCCGATAAATGCAGTAATATGTGGATACATAAACTATCAACAAGTACACAAGGTTCATAAACTTGAATGTCGCCTTCAAGAGCAAAGAAGATATCGTCAGTGAAAAAATATGTTATGTCGTATACCAAACTAATAGAACATATGACCAAGTCAATTATAAATAAAATCATTGTGACACTCTTGGGGCATTTGCGCGGACGTGCAATGTCAACGCCTAACAGCCAGGAGGTGTACGATATTGGACGTAAAACGCGTTCTATCGACGGCGAGTTGTCGTCTACTGGTGCACAGATCTCTCCATTTTCGCCTCTTACCTTTTTTTGTAGATCGACGTGAACAAGAATTACGTTATACTTTCTCACGCAAAATATTTTGTAGGAAGCAGTGAAGTTTTTCAGGAAGCAAAACACTACAAGCGCATGAATTCTCCCTGATATTTTACGTAACAATAAAGAACGACGTATTACTTCTGCAATTCTACAATATTAAATTACATGTTATTAACTGTATTTCTTTATAAATATAATGCGGTTTAATATAATTTAAACAAAATTAATGTAATTAATTAATTAATTTCATTAAGTAAAATAAAATGTAAAGCAAGATAGAGGTCAATGATATAAGCCAATTAAGAAAATTGGAAAAATTAAATTAAATTTATCTTTAAATATAAATACACGTACATTCTGCATTACTGTTTTATTAAAAAATCAATTATATTATATGTAATGATTTAAGGATTTATTTATATTTAATAAATTAAACATTTAAAATATTTTATATTATATGTCTATTAAGATATTTTGAATAAATCAGTGACCATTCCTTTAATTTAATAGAAAAAAAAATCGTGACTTTCTTGTGCGACAATATATATTAAAGCAAAATAAATTCATTGAGTATAAACAGAATAAAACAAATTATACATTTTTTAACAGATAAGATATATATACTATTAACAAATTACCGATGCAAGCTGCACACAGCTTTCATTTAGATTGTAAAGAGAAATAGAGTTATAGAGAAATTGAATGCAGATTATTATACAAGTGAATTGTAGAAAAGAACTATATTACGAAAAATTCATTTTTTTATATGCAATAATTTAAATGCTTTTCATATGCAATAAATTAAACATTTAAATTATTTTGCATTGTATGTTTACGAAGATTTTTTACATAAATAAGATTTTTTTATAAATCAGTAACCGTTCTTTTAACGTATTACAAAAAGAAATTTTTCATGGTTTTTTTATGCGACAATATACACGTTCATTAATACAAAATAAATTTATTGAAAATGAACAGAATATTACAACAATAATTTCTTTTAACAAGTAATATTTTTGTATATATACTCATCATAAATTACCAGTACAAGTTGCATTCTGTTTTTGTTTAAATCTTCGGGTTACAAACCAAATTGAATGAAAATTATCAAATATGTGAAGATTACTCCGAGGAACTAAAAAATAAGTATATTTTAATTAATTGCTTTGAGATCTATTTATATCAAAATTCGGAAGTAGCTAAAAATTTATGTAAATTTTACATAAATCGTATAAGTAAATATTATACTCACACCACAGAACAGATTATTGTTCATTTCGAAGAAATCGCAGGCCGTAAATGATACTCGACGATGTTGCAGTTGAATAAAAAAGGCATTAATTTCGTTACTGACATGATCCCGAGCCAAAATTTTACGCAAAAGATTTTCCATAACAACGTAATTCCAATCGCCACTGTTACTCCCATTAAAATTTTGCTCGCTGTCCGCGTCTTCCAATGGCGGTCGTACCTCTAAACTCAATTGATTCCTGATATCGTTCGGTTTATCAAACTTCGTAGATTGGTACTTTAGTGCAATTGCGCACATAATTGTCTTGGTTTTCTCGAATTCTTGACCCGCGAGTTTGCAAACCCAGCAAATTACACCAAATTGAATAGTGTACACAACCGAAATCATGTAATATATCAATGCTCTCACATAGGTACTATTTATGAAATATACGTACCCAAAGTATAGTGTAGTCGTTACAATAGAGAAGCAATTTACCGAGAAAAGAAGAAGATAAAGACCGTGAATATTGCTTATCACAATAGCTAGGTCATAAATATCTGCATAACAAAATTCTAAATCACATCTCAATATTACCACAATATTTGTAGACTCTATAAAACTGCATTTCGCGCCACATGAACTTACATTATCTAATTTCAAAACAACAAGTAATATTCGACACAACTTACCGTTATGTAATTCTCTAATGCGTCTAATTTTGTGCGAGATCAATGTCTCATCAGATAGCTCATCCAAATGACCGAGCATCTTATTTATCATTTTATATCTGTAATAAAGCACGTAAACGACAACACCGAAGAAGAAGCTGTTGATCGTCGACTGTGCCATCATGTAAGAAAAAGGACGACTTTCAATCGCAACGTAATTTGAAGTCAAAAAGTCATATAGGTAGAGTACAATCGGGATCAAAGGGAAACACACAAAAGTCATAAGAATCGCTACTGCTTCCATGACTTTTACTGGTTCATCATTCATGTGTGTTTTTTTTCGGATTTTTCGATCAAGCTCCTTTATTTTGTCCATCAGCTCTGGCCACGTGTTATACTGTCTGATTCCGTGATAAATGTAATAATATGTCGCCACGAAGTATATCATCCTCTCTATGAGCCAGCCGATTCGTATTACTGAATCCATAGAAAAATCCAAACCGGTTTTATAAATGGACCGTGTTAGAATCATTGTACATATGACCAAGTGAATGATACGTATGATTATCGTCACAAACTTTGGACATTTTAGCGGATGTGCAATCCCCACGCCCATGAACCAAGACGTGTAAGATATTGGACGCAAGGTGTGCTCTATCGATGGCAAGTTATGTACTGGCATACGAATCTCCTCCATTTTCTATTATTTTCTTGCTAATAGACGTTTTGCAAACGAGTGCTGATTACATCAAAACTCCTTGGTACACAAGATATTTTGTAGACAGGATAGTAATATTCTTCTCTGAACACTTTAGCAAGCGCACGTTTTGAATTCTGCTTGATACTGCGTATAACAATTTTACAATAGAAAGACCAGAGTCACGCATGACATGCGTGTACGCACCCACACGCACACATATACATACGGGCAACGCACACGTACAAAATGAATATGCGTATATATGTATGTACCTGGAGTACGTGACTCCAGGCTGCGATCTCTAGGTGTTGTCACGTACCAACTCAGGGTGTCACCATCCTAATCACCTAACAAAAAAGCCATTACAAAAAGCGATAGCTATCGTTATACGACTTTTGTTGGGACGTGCAGGCACGTCAAACTATCCAAGGCGTCTATGATCCTCCTGCGGCCGTCTTATCTCATTATGCCGTTTCCATCAATTCGTTTTATCTTGAATGCATCAACGAAAAAATTATTTACCGCGGTCATCAACACACAAAAAAATGGATCTTGCTGCAAGTAAATTCTATTCTTGAACGCTATATGCCTTGACATAACTGTTGAATGCTGTGCTAAACTAAAAATGTTCTTTTACATCAATAATAAATAGATTTGTATAAAGCATATTTTATTCTTAAAATGAATATTATTCACCACTATGTGGTGTGTTTCTTGTGAACAAAATACACTTTCTGGACAAAACCGACTCGCCAAGAGTGCCGAAAGAACAAAGATTTTGTCATCGACATGTAATACTAGACTGAAAGGCACTGATCATATCCTACACAAAATAATTGTACACGATTAGAATATTCTACACAATTATATTGTACACAAAAAAATTATACGTCGAAAAACTGCGTCCAGTAAATTATTTTTCTACGCATAATATATCCGTGTACAATATTTAATTCAAGGTTAATTCTTGTGGGCAGTATTTCCACATACAATATTTTGTGTACAATATATTTGTGTAGAATATTCTGATCGTATACAATCATTTTGTGGAAAATATGATCAGTGCCGACTGAAACGTGTTAGTCATAAAAGTAATCGAGAAAAATGAAAATAAAATTGTAAAAACATTTAAGAAAAATAGTATGTTTAAATTAAACTCATTAAGAAAAAAATTACATTTAATGTAAGTACATTTCAGTGTTAAATTAATGCAATTTTATTGTTTAATTAAATCAAACTTTGTTTTAATTTATAAAATTTTAATTTTACTGTAACAATAATTTATTCTTTGTTAAAAAATATTTACTTTTAATACTATTTTAGATATAAAATATTCTCGAATAGAAACATTTTTGCACAGTTTAAAAAATACAACTTTTTGTGTGTTTACAAACTTAAATATGTCGCCTTAAACAGCAAAGAAAGAAACATATCATGTTGTACATCAAAATAATAGAACATATAATTAAGTTAATTATACATAAAATTATCGTGACATTCTTGCGACATTTGCGCGGACATGCAATGCCAACACCTAGAAACCGGGAAATATTGGGCGTAACATGTGCTGTAGCAACGGTGTGTTGTCGCCTACTGGTGCACAGATCTTTTCCATTTTTACCTCTTACTTTTTTTGTTAATCGACATAAACAGAACTGATAATATTATACTCACACAAAATATTGTGTAAGAAAAATAGCAAAGATTTTCTGGAAATAAAACGCTTCTACGAGCGCGTGCCATGAATTTTACCTGATATTTTATGTAACATCAAAATAGAATGCTTCTGAAATTTCACAATATTAAATCACGTGTTATTAACTGTATTACTATAAATTTACTTTTTTATATGCAAAAATTTAAATGTTTATTTATATGCAATAAATTATTGTATATAGTATGTCTACTAAGATTTTTTACGTAAATAAGATTTTCACATAAATCAGTAACCATTCTTTTAATTTAGTACAAAAAAAAATTTATCATTTCTTTTATACGACAATATACACGTTTATTAATACAAAATAAGCTTATTGAAAATAGACAGAATATTACAGCAATAACTTCTTTTAACAGGAAATATATATATATATATAAATCATAAATTACCAGTACAAGTTGCACTTTGTTTTTGTTTAGATTTATAAAATTGAATGAAAATTATCAAATATGTGACGATTATACCGACAAACTGAAAAATAAGTATATTTTAATTAATTGCTTTAAGATCTATTTATATTAAAATTCGGAATTAGTTAATTTTACATAATATCATATAAGTAAATATTATACTTACACCACAGAACAGATTATTGTTCATTTCAAAGAAATCGCATGCCGTAAATGATACTCGACGATGTTGTAGTTGAATAAGAAAAGCATTAATTTCATTATTGACATGGTCGCGAGCCAAAATTTTACGCAAAAGTTTTTCCACGACAACGTAATTCCAATCGTAACTGTTACTCCAATTAAAATTTTGCTCGCCGTCCGCGCTTTCCAATGGCGGTCGTACCTCTAAACTCGATTGATTCCTGGTATCGTTCGGTTCGTCAAACTTCATAAATTGGCATTTCAGTGCAATTGCACACATAATTGTCTTGGTTTTCTCGAATTCTTGGCACGCGAGTTTGCAAACCCAGCAAATCACACCAAATTGAATAGTGTACAACGAAGTCACGCAATATATGAATACACTCAAAGGCATATGATTCATAAAACGTATATATCCATAGTATAGTGTAGTCGTTAGAATAGAAAAGCAGTTTGCCGAGAAGAGAAGAAGATAAAAACTGTTAATATTGTTTATCACAATTACTAGGTCACAAATATCTGCATAACACACAAAAGTCTAAATCATTTCAATATTACTACAATTTTTTGAAGACTCTATTAAACTGTATCTCACGCCACACGAACTTACATTATCTAATTTCAAAACAACAAATAATATTCGACACAACTTACCGTTATGCAGTTCTCTAATGCGTCTAATCTTGAGCGCGATCAATGGCGCATCAGATAGCTTATCCAAATGACCGAGCATCTTATTTATCATTTTATATCTGTAATAAAGCACGTAAACAACAACACCGAAGAAGAAACTGTTGATCGTCGACCGTGCCATCATGTAATAAGTAGGAAGACTTTTCATCACACGGTTATTTGAATAAAAAAAGTGATATAGGTAGAGTACAATCGGGATCAAACACACAAAAGTCATAAGAATCGCTACTACTTCCATGACTTTTACGGGTCGATCGTTCATGTGTGTTTCTTTTCTAATTTTTCGATCGAGCTCCTTTATTTTGTACATCAGCTCTGGCCACGTGTCATACTGTCTGATTCCGTGATAAATGTAATAATATGCCGCTACGAAGTCTATCGTCTTATCTATAATCAAGGCGAATTGTATTACTGAATCCATAGATAAAGCCGAAACGCTCTTACGGATGAAAATTGTTAGGAACACTGTACACATAACCAGGTGTATGATACGTATGACTATCGTCACAAACTTTGGACACTTTAGCGGATGTGCAATACCCACGCCCATGAACCAAGACACATAAGATATTGGACGCAAGGTGTGCTCTATCGATGGCGAGTTACGTACTGGCATACGAATCTCCTCCATTTTCTATTATTTTCTTGCTAATAGACGTTTTGCAAACGAGTGCTGATTACAAAAACTCCTTGGTAAACAAGATATTTTGTAGACAGGATAGTAATATTCTTCTCTGAACACTTTAGCAAACGCACGTTTTGAATTCTGCTTGATACTGCGTATAACAATTGTACAATAGAAAGATCAGAGTCACGCATGACATGCACGCACATACACGCACACATATACATGCGCGCAAACGCACAGGTACGAAATAAATATGCGTATATATGTATGTACCTGGAGTACGTGACTCCAGGCTGCGATCTCTAGGTGTTGTCACGTACCAACTCAGGGTGTCACCATCCTAATCACCTACCAAAAAAGCCATTACAAAAAGCGATAGCTGTCGTTATACGACTTTTGTTGGGACGCGCAGGCACGTCAAACTATCCAAGGCGTCTATGATCCTCCTGCGGCCGTCTTATCTCATTATGCCGTTTCCATCAATTCGTTTTATCTTGAATGCATCAACGAAAAAATTATTTACCGCGGTCATCAATACACAAAAAAAATGAATCTTGCTGTAAGTAAATTCTATTCTTGAACGCTATATGCCTTAGTATAACCGTTAATGCTATGCTAAACTAAAAATGTTCTTTTACATCAATAATAAATAAATTTATACAAAGCATATTTTATTCTTAAAATGAATATTATTTACCACTGTGTGATGTGTTTTTCGTGAACAAAAAACGCTTTCTGGATAAATAAAACCGGCTCACCAAGAGTGCGAAAAGAACTAAGATTTCGCCATCGACATGTAATACTAGACTGAAAGACGCTGATCATATTCTACACAAAATAATTGTACACGATTAGAATATTCTACACAAATATATTGTACACAAAAAAATTCTACGTGAAAAAACTGCGTGTAGTGGACAATTTTTCTGCGCACAATATATCCGTATGCAATTTTTATCAAGGATAATTCTTGTGGGCAGTTTTTCCGCGTACAATTTTTGTGTACCATATATTTGTGTAAAATATTCTAATCGTGTACAATTATTATGTGCAAAATATGATCAGTACCGACTGAAACGTGTCATTCTTAAAAGTAATCAAGAAAAATGAAGACAAAATTGTGAAAACATTTAAGGAAAATAGTATATTAAAATTAAACTCATTACGAAAAAAATTACATTTAATATATGCACAGTGTTGAATTAATGCAATTTTATTGTTTAATTAAATCAAACTTTGTTTTAATTTATAAAATTTTAATTTTACTGTAACAATAATTTATTCTTTGTCAAAAAAAATTCATTTTTAATACTATTTTAGATATAAAATATTCTCGAATAGAAGCATTTTTGCACAGTTTGAAAAATACAATTTTTTGTGCGTTTATAAACTTAAATATGTCGCTTTAAAGAGCAAAGAAAGCATCATCAAGGAAGAAATATATCATGTCGTATATCAAAATAATAGAACATATAATTAAATTAATTGTACATAAAATTAACGTGATACTCTTATGACATTTGCGCGAACGTGCAATGCCAACGCCTAGAAACCAAAGTATGTATGTACGATAGGAGACGTAACGTGCTCTCGCGCCTCAGAGAGGGCGTGTTATTGTTTATCAGTGTACAAATCTTTTCCATTTTCGTTTCATACTCTTGATAATTAACGTGAACAAAACTGATTACATTATACTTTCCCACGCAGAATATTGTGTAAAAAAAATAATAAAGTTTTCCTGGTAACAAAACACTTCTACGAAAGCGTGCCGTGAATTTTCACTGATAATTTATGTAACACAACAAGGAACGACGTATTAGCTCTGCAATTCTACAATATTAAATTGCGTGTCATTAAATGTATCATTAAAAACTTATTTTTTTATATGCACATATGTAAATAATTATTTATATGCAATAAATTAAATATTTAAATTATTTTGTATCATATGTCCCTTAATGTAAAATTCATAACATAAATAAGGTTTTTACATAAATCAGTAACCGTTCTTTTAATTCATATACAAAGAAAAATTTCTTATGGTTTCTCTTATGCGACAATTTACACGTTCATTAATACGAAATAAAATTATTGAGAATAAACAAAGCATTACAACTATAACTTCTTTCAACAGATAATATTCATACACATATACTATTAATAAACTACTAGTTAATCTGTTTTTATTCGGATGTTTGGATTGTTAAGCAAATTGAATGAAGATCATCAAATATGTGAAGATTACTCCGACAAACTAAAAAATAAATTAATTTTATTTTATTGTTTTGAGGCCTAAATTATATTGCAATTCAGAAACAGATAATTTTACATACATTGTATGCCGTAAATAAATATTGTACTCACACTACAGAACAAATTATTGTTCATTTCGAAGAATTCGCAGGCCATAAATGATACTCGACGATGTTGTAGTTGAATCAAAAACCCATTAATTTCGTTATTGACATTGTCTTCAGCCGTAATTTTGCCCAAAAGATTTTCCATGACAACGTAATTCCAATCGTGACTGTTACTCTTATTAAAATTTTGCTCGCTGTCCGCGCCTTCCAATGGCAGTCGTACCTCTAAACTCGATTGATTCCTTGTATCGTTCAATTTATCAAACTTCATAGATTGGTACTTCAATGCAATTGCGCACATAATTATCTTGGTTTTATCGAATTCTTGACGCGCGAGTGTGCAAATCCAACATACCAAACCAAATTGCACAGTATATATAATGGAATCGGTATAAAACAGCAATGAATTCGCATATCGTTCTTTCCCCATAGATAAGTACGCATCGTATAGTTTAGTCGTGACCAAAAAGAAGCAGTTTGCCGAGCAGAAAAGAAGATAAAGTCCATGAGTATTGTTCATCATAATAATGAGATCACAAATATCTGTATGACAAAATTCATGAGTCGATAACATTCCTATATTACCGTAATTTCTTCATAAACTGTATTAAATTATATCTTGCTGCACATAAAGTTACATTATCTAATTACAACACAACAAGTAATATTCACCAAAACTTACCATTATGCAATTCTCTGATGCGTCTAATTTTCAGAGCGATCAATGGTGCATCAGATAGCTTATCCAAATGGCCGAGCATTTTATTTATCGTTTGATATCTATAATACAGCACATAGACGACAATGTCAAAGAAGAAGCTGTTGATCAACGACCGTGCCATCATGTAATAAAACAGCCAAGTAGTGAGCGCATAAATAAAAGACATACGTAAATATATAAAATAATATAGATGTATCACAATTGGAATCAAAGGCCAACAGACAAAAGTCATGAGAATCGCTACTGCTTCCATGATTTTTACTGGTTGATTGTTCATGTGTGTTTCTTTCCTGATCTTTCGATCGAGCTCCTTTATTTTGTCAATCAGCTCTGACCAGTTGTACTGCCTGATTCCGTGATAAAAGTAATAATATACCGTTATGAAGTATATTATGCTATTTATAACGTGGATGAATTTCGTTATTGAAATCACGTTTAAACGTATACCTCGATACATAACGTATTCCTGGTAAAATGTTATTAAGTAAATCGTAGATATTATCAGGTGAATGATACGTATGACTATCGTCACATACTTTGAACACTTTCGCGGATGTGCAACACCTACGCCCATGCACCAAGATGTGTAAGATATTGGACGTAAGATGTGCTCTATCGACGGCGAGTTGTCGTGTACAGGCGCATGAATCTCCTCCATTTTCGTCTATTATTTTCTTGCTAATCGACGTTTTGCAAACGTGTACTGATTACATTAAAACTTTTGGTAAACGGTACAAAATATTTAGTAAACAAAATAATAAAGTTGTTTGTGGGTAAGATAATAATATTTTTCTGAACACTTTAACAAGCACACGCCTTGGATTTTGCTTGATACTGCATATAACAGTTGTACAATAGAGATATTTAAAGTCATGTACGATGTGCGCACGCATACACACACACACACACACACACACACGCCATATAAGCGCGCGACACGCACATTATACATGCAAAATGAATATGCGTATACGTGAATGTGATTCCATTAGGTTGCGGCTTCTAGACGTTGTCACATATCGACTCAGGGTGTCACCTCCTAACAAAAAAAAGCAATTACAAAAAATGATAGCTGCCATTAGGTAACTTTTATCGCAACGCGCGGGTGTGCCAAACTGTTTGCGGCGTTTGTGTTTCTCTTTGAGCTGTCTGATCTCGTAGTGGCTTTAATGCCGATGCCGTCAATCGGCAGCACATTTACTCTCGGATTCACCATCAAGAAAATTATTTAAACAAGAGCTCGAGTGAGAATTGTGCATAGAGAAACATTTTTGCATAGATTGAAAAAAACAATTTTTTGTGTGTTTATAAACTTGAATATGTCGCCTTAAAGAGCAAAGAAAGCATCATCAAGGAAGAAACATATCATATCGTATATCAAAATAATAGAACATGTAATCAAGTTAATTATACATAAAATTATCGTGACACTCTTGCAACATTTGCGCGGACGTGCTATGCCAACGCCTAGAAACCAGAGGATGTACGATAGTAGACGTAACATGTGCTCTCGCGCTTCAGCGAGGGCGTGTTAACGTCTACACAGAGAGAAAAGTTTCTTTGGATTTAATAAATTTTCTTTAAGTCAAACAAATTTGTTTATTGATATACGCCAATGAAACTAATGTTTGAACAAACAAATACAATTGTTTGACTTTCAAACAAAGTAATTGTTCCTTCTAAATAAAATATTTTTTGAAAGAATTCAATATTTTCTTTGAAAAAAAGAAAAAAACCATTGTTCCGTCAAACAATATGATTTAATGTAACGAAACAATCAAATTTTTATTTAATAAAATAATATTTTGTAAAAAATAAAGTTTTTGTTTGAATCAAATATTTCAAGTATTATCTCAAATAATTGTGATTATTCTGTCAAACAATATGGTTTAATGTAACAAAACTATCAAATTTTTATTCAATAAAATAATATTTTGTAAGAAATACATTTTTTCCAGTGAAACAAATATAATTCAAACAAATCCATATATTAAATTCAAAGAAACAGTTCTCTCTGTGTATCAGTGTACAAATCTTTTCCATTTTCGTTTCATACTCTTTTGATAATCGACGTGAACAAAACTGATTACATTATACTTTCTCACGCAGAATATTGTGTAGAAAAAATAATAAAGGTTTCCTGGAAACAAAACACTTCTACGAAAGCGTGCTGTAAATTTTTACTGATAATTTATGTAACACAACAAAAAACGACGTATTAGCTCTGAAATTCTACAATATTAAATTGCGTGTCATTAAATGTATCATTAAAAATTTTTTTTTATATACAAATATTTAAATAATAATTTATATGCAATAAATTAAACATTTAAATTATTTTGTATCATATGTCCACTAATGTAAAATTTTTAACATAAATAAGGTTTTTACATAAATCAGTAACCGTTCTTTTAATTTATATACAAAGAAAAATTTCTTATAGTTTCTCTTATGCGACAATTTACACGTTCATTAATACGAAATAAAATTATTGAGAATAAACAAAGCATTACAACTGTAACTTCTTTCAACAGATGATATTCATACACGTATACTATTAATAAACTACCAGTACAAGTTAATATCTGTTTTTGTTTGGATTTTTGGATTGTTAAGCAAATTGAATGAAGATCATCAAAAATGTGAAGATCACTCCGACAAACTAAAAAGTAAATTAATTTTATTTTATTGTTTTGAAACCTAAATTATATTGCAATTCAGAAACAGATAATTTTATATACATTGTATGACGTAAATAAATATTGTACTCACACTACAGAACAAATTATTGTTCATTTCGAAGAATTCGCAGGCCATAAATGATACTCGACGATGTTGTAATTGAATCAAAAATCCATTAATTTCGTTATTGACATTGTCTTGAGCCATAAATTTGCCCAAAAGATTTTCCATGACTACGTAATTCCAATCGTGACTATTACTCCTATCAAAATTTTGCTCGTTGTCCGCGCCTTCCAATGGCGGTCGTACCTCTAAATTCGATTGATTCCTTGTATCGTTCCGTTTATCAAACTTCATAGATTGGTACTTCAATGCAATTGCGCACATAATTATCTTGGTTTTATCGAATTCTTGACGCGCAAGTGTGCAAATCCAACATATCAAACCAAATTGCATAGTATATATAGTCGAATCGATATAAGACAGCAATGTAGTGTCATATCGTTTTTGCCCCATAAATAAGTACGCATCGTATAGTTTGGTAGTGACCAAAAAGAAGCAGTTTGCCGAGCAAAAAAGAAGATAAAGACCATAAGTATTATTCATCTTAATAATGAGATCACAAATATCTGTATGACAAAATTCATGAGTCCATAACATTCCCATATTATCGTAATTTCTTCATAAATTGTATTAAATTATATCTTGCTGCACATAAAATTACATTATCTAATTACAACACAACAAGCAATATTCACCAAAACTTACCATTATGCAATTCTCTGATGCGTCTGATTTTCAGTGCGATCAATGGTGTATCAGATAGCTTATCCAAATGGCCGAGCATTTTATTTACCGTTTGATATCTGTAATACAGCACATAGACAACAGTGTCAAAGAAGAAGCTGTTGATCAACGACCGTGCCATCATGTAATAAAACAGCCAAGGAGTGAGCGGATGAGTAAAATATATACGATAATACATAAAATAATATAGGTGGATCACAATTGGAATCAAAGGACAACACACAAAAGTCATGAGAATCGCTACTGCTTCCATGATTTTTACTGGTCGATCATTTATGTGTGTTTCTTTCCTGATCTTTCGATCGAGCTCCTTTATTTTGTCCATCAGCTCTGACCAGTTATACTGCCTGATTCCGTGATAAAAGTAATAATATACCGTTATGAAGTATATTATGCTATTTATAACGTGGATGGATTTCGTTATTGAAATCACGGATAAACGTATATCTCGATACATAACGTATTCATGGATAAACATTATTAAGTAAAAAGTAGATATCATCAGGTGAATGATACGTATGACTATCGTCACATACTTTGAACACTTTTGCGGATGTGCAATACCTACGCCCATGCACCAAGACGTGTAAGATATTGGACGTAAGATATGCTCTATCGATGGCGAGTTGTCGTGTACTGGCGCATGAATCTCCTCCATTTTTGTCTATTATTTTCTTGCTAATCGATGTTTTATAAACGTGTATTGATTACATTAAAACTTTTGGTAAACAATACAAAATATTTAGTAAACAAAATAATAAAGTTGTTTGTGGGCAAAATAGTAATATTTTTCTGGACACTTTAACAAGCGCACGCCTTGGATTTTGCTTGATACTGCATATAACAGTTGTACAATAGAGATATTTGAAGTCATGTACGATGTGCGCACGCACGCACGCACGCACGCACGCACGCGCACGCACACACACACACACACACACACACACACACACACACACACACACACACACACACACACACACACACACACACACACACACACACACACACACAGAGAGAGAGAGAGAGAGAGAGAGAGAGAGGTACACATACAAGCGTGCGACACGCACATTATACATGCAAAATGAATATGCGTATACGTGAATGTGATTCCATCAGGCTGCGGTTTCTAGGCGTTGTCACATATCGACTCAGTGTGTTACCTCCTAACAAAAAGAAACAATTACAAAAAATGATAGCTGCCATTAGGTAACTTTTATCGTAACGCGCGGGTGTGTCAAACTATTTGCGGTGTCTGTGATCCTCTTTCAGCTGTCTGATCTCGTAGTGGCTTTAATGCCGATGCCGTCAATCGGCAGCATACTTACTCTCGGATCCACCAAGGAAATTGTTTAAACGGGAGCTCGAGTGGAGATTGCAATCATGATATTAAGAACTAAAAGAGTATTAAAATAAGTATCAGAGTGTTTTAAATTTTATTGACAACACAAGTTTCAAAGCTATGTTTTTCAACGTATGTACAGTATATCTGTGTGACGTAAAAATACTGTAAATGTATCCTGAATAAAGCACATGATGTGCAGATCATGAGAAAAATTAAATAGAAATTATTAAATAAGTGATAATCCCTCTCAACAAACTAAAAAATTAGTTTATTTAGTTTACTTTATTTAGTTGCTTCAAAAACCATTATTTACATTACAATTCAAAGTTGGTAATTTTACATAAATTGTAAATAAGTTGTAAAGATTGTACTCACGCTACAGAACAATAGAAAGAAGAAGCTCTTGTGATTCTTCTTGAGCGGCAATATACACACACAATACACACATTAATAAAATAAATTTGTTAATAACAGAATGTTACAAATTATAACATTTTTTAACCAAAATAAATTTTTTTCAAACAAAAAATATTTTTTTAATACAGATAATGATCACAAATATTAGCATACTTTGTTTCTGGGTAATATTTCTTAACTAAAAGCAAAAAATAAAACTCAAAAAATAATTATAAATTAGAAAATGTTATGTATTAAATGATTTATCTGTCTTTATAATATTAATTTAAAAATAAAACATTTAAATGCAAATACGAACCTCAGTTGTAAAGGTGCAAGTATTAAGGAAATTAATTTGAGTGTGTACAACACACCCAAATTTAGGCGTGTTATACACACCCAAGTTTGGGTGTGTATGCGTGTGTTACTATTTAATCATTTCTTTTAACTTATTAATTTATTTCTGGACAATTTCATATTAATTATTATTAATTTTATTATATTGTTTCACATTTTAGAATAATTTTCACAATATGACTAAAAATAAACTGTGGAATTAAACTGGTATAACAAGTAATAATGGCAGATTTTATATAATCTTTGCGATAAATAAATTAATTATAAAATTAATAAACTAAAGTTATCGTATATGTATATTTCTATTTGTTTAACAACAAAGTTTACAAAATTAAAAAAATGAAATTGAACGTTCCGTAGAAAACAAAATTGAATTCTACCTACATTCAAACAAAAAAGCAAATTAAAACGTTACCCCAAACTTCTTGGGTGTCCCAATCCTTTTTGTTAGCAGTAAATTAATAATTAAATAGTGCATTTTTTAGTTTTTTTATGATAAAACATTGTACATAAACTTAGTGTTTTTGTAAAAAAGTATTGAAATATTACTTACAGCTAAAGAACGTAAAAAATGTGCAAAAATGAGCATTTAAATATCATTTAGGATAATAATAAATCCGTGTCTTCTAAAATTAAAAACAAAAACATCTTTAGGTCTAAAAAAGAAAGATAATTTATTTTTTAAAAAGATAATTTATTTATTAAATGCTGTACATAATAATTTTTAATTACATTTTGCAATTATTGGTATTAAGAACGAAAGAATACTAGAATAAATAATTTTTAATTTAATTAATAGTGATTCAAATTTAATTAATAACAGAAATTTCAAAGTTTTGTTTTTAAATGTATGTATACTATACTCGTTTGACGTATAAAAAACTGATATTGCAAATGTATTCTGAATAAAGTAAAATCGCATAATGAACGGATCAAAAAAAATGGAATGGAAAGCAATAAATAAGTAATAATCTCTTCAACGAACTGAAGAATAAGTTTACTTTATTTAGTTGCTTCAAAAAACGTTATTTACCAAAATGCTTTAAATGTTATTGATAGCTGAAGTTCCAAAATTTTTGTATACTTGCGACATATATAACAAAATGATAAAAACATGTTCAGTAGAATGCATAATGTTCACGTGGTAAATTGAATAAAGATTATACAATATGTGACGATTATTCCGATAAACTGAAAAAAAATTTACTTTATTTAATTACTTCACGAACACATTTTCATTACAATTCAAAAGTAGTTAATTTTACATAAATTGCATGATGTAAATAAATTTTGTACTCACACCACAGAACAAATTAATATTCATTTTGAAGAAATCGCAGGCTGTAAACGATACTTGACAATGTTCCAGCTGAATCAAAAAGTCATTGATTTCTTTTCTAACGTGGTCTCGGTCCAAAATTTTATGTAAAAGATTGTCCATGACAGCGTAATTCCAATCGTGACTGTTATTCCAATTAGAATTTTGTTCGCTTTCCGCATCTTCCAACGCCGGTTGAACTTCTAAACTCGGTTGATTCATTGTGTCGTTCAGTTTATCAAAATTCATAGATTTAAATTTCAATGCAATTGCGCACATAATTATCTTGGTTTTGTCGAATTCTTGTCGAACAAGTGTGCAAATCCAGCAAATCAGGCCAAATTGTATGATATATATAATCCAAATCGTGTTAAATAACAAGAGAGAATCATCGTAACCACTTTTTACATATTTGTATGTCAAGAACAGTTTAATCACGATTATAGAAAAGCAGTTTGCCGAACAAAGAAGAAGATGAAAACCATGAATATCGTTTATCGTACTCACGAGATCACAAATATCTATATAACAGAATTCATAATTGAATCACATCTTGATATAATCGCAATTTGTTCCTAGACAGTATCAAATTATATCTCGCGCTAAATAAATTTATATCATTTAATTACAACACAAAAAATAATATTTGCAAAGACTTACCATTATGCAATTCTCTAATGCGTCTAATCTTGAACGCAATCAATGGCGCATCAGATAGTTCATTCAATTGGTCGAGCAATTTATTTATCGTTTGATATCTGTTATAGAGTACATAAACGACAATGTCGAAGACGAAGCTGTTGATCAATGACCGTGCTGTCGTGTAATAAATCAACAAGTCAAAATATCTAATTTTCAAATTTAGATAGCTCAAATATTGGGCATGCACAACTATCAACACAGGACAACACGCGAAAGTCATGAGACTCGCTATTACTCCCAACTTTTTTACTGGCTGATCATTCGTATGTGTTTCTCTCTTGATCTTTCGGTCAAACTCCTTCATTTTGTCCATTAGCTCCGGCCACTTGTTATACTGTCTAATTCCGTGATAAATATAGTAATATGTCGACACGAAGTCTGTCGCCCTATCTATGACATACATGAACTTAAATACATCCATGTTAAAAACGAAAGACATGTGAGAAGCGTATCTGATATGTTGTATTAGGTACGTTGTGCATATGACCATGTGACCGAAACGCAAATAAATTGTTTGAAACATTGAACACTTTCGCGGACGTGCAACGCCCACGCCCATGAACCAAGACGTGTAAGATATTGGACGCAAGGTGTGCTCTATCGATGGCGAGTTGTCTTGTGCTGGCACATGAATCTCCTCCATTTTCGTCGACTATTTTCTTTGCTAATCGGCGTTTTGTAAATGCCAATTACATTAAAACTCCTTCGTAAACGGCACAAAATATTTTGTAGACAAGATAGTAAAATCTTTCTGCATACTTTAACAAGCGCACGCTTTGAATTCTGCTTGATACTGCATATAGCAATTGTACAACAGAAAGATCATAAAGTCATGCATGACATGCGCGCGCACACACACACAACACACTTTCATACACACATACACGCGCGCTGCATACATACGAAATAAATATATGTATAAACGTAATTCCAGACCGTGGTTTCTAGGCGTTGTCACATATCAACTCATTCTTAAGCCCTTTAATAATGTATCAATACTAGTCAAAAGTTAAAAAATGTTAAATAATTGTAATAAAACCCTGAAAATATTCATTGGGGTGCAACGCACTCCATGCGACCAACTTGTTAAAAATCCGAAGTGTAACTACGGAGGATTAATAAAAAGAAACAACCCTCGTGATTTCCCTTGTGCGACAATATACAACATTCATTAATCCCAAATAAATTTATTAAAAATAAACATATATGTATATTACAAATTATAACTTATTTTAACAGATAATATTTATATACTATTAACAAATTACCAATTTAATCTGCACTCTGTTTTTGTTTAGTTTCTCGGATTATTGGTTAAATATAATAAACTTGAAAGGACGTGCAGTGCTTTAAAATATACTGGTTATTGCGAAGAATAATACCATGTCTTAGTGATCGAATTAGCTAGGACGCCCGCACGGAATGTTGAGAGATCCGGGTTCGAATCGCGGCTAAAATATTTTTTTTGCAATAAATTTATTTAGTTTCTCGGGAAAGAAAGAACGGAGTATTCTAAGATGCTCTTGAGCATCGACATTTAGCTTAGTAATTGTGTTTCAAGACTGAAAAACCTGGCAGCGCGCAGTTTAAAATAAAGCTAAGAAATTCAATTTAATAGAAAAATTATAATTATCACTAAGATCCGATGCAGACCATTGGGCAATCTACACATTGTCGCTATGTTTAAATTGAATAAGGACTATTATATAAGTAAAGATTACCCCGACAAACTGAAAAATAAGTATATTTATTTAAATAATTTCTTTAAGTTCTATTTACATTACAATACGGAAACAGCTAATTTTACATAAATCGTATGCCAAGTAAATAGTATACTCACACCACAGAACAAATTATTGTTGATTTCGAAGAAATTGCAGGCTGTAAATGATACTTGACGCTGTTGCAGTTGAATCAAAAAGTCATTGATTTCGTTTCTGACGTGGTCTCGATCCAGAATTTTACCCAAAAGATTTTCCGTGACAACGTAATTCCAATCGTGATTGTTACTCCAATTAGAATTTTGTCCGCTGTCCGCGTCTTCCAATGGCGGACGCACTTCTAAACTTAATTGATTCCTTACATCGTTTAGTTTATCAAAATTCACAGATTTGCATTTCAATCCAATTCTGCATATAATTATCTTGGTTTTGTCAAATTCTTGACGCGCGAGTGTGCAAATCCAGCAAATCAAACCAAATTGCATGAAGTATATAATCGATTCCATGTTATAAATCAATATAGACTGATAGTCTTCCTTCTCGATTCTTAAGTAGACATTGAATAGTGAAGTCGCAACTATGCAGAAGCAGTTTGCCGAGCAGAGAAGAAGATGAAGACCATGAATATCGTTTATCATAATAACGTTATCACAAATATCTGCGAAATATTCATATTTCGATAACATCTTGATATTACTGCAATTTCTGCATAGACTGTATTATATTATGCCTCGCTCTGTATAAATTCACATTATCTAATTACAATAAAAAGTAATATTTGCCAAAACTTACCATTATGCAATTCTCTAATGTGTCTAATTTTGAGCGCCATCAATGATGCATCAGACAGATTATCCAAATGACTGATCAACTTATTTATCGTTTGATATCTGTAATACAGCACATAAACGACAATATCAAAGACGAAGCTGATGATCAACGACTGTGCTATCATGTAGTATAACAACAATGTGACTGTGGGAATGTCATAATCAAACATATAGTAATACACGGAGTACATAATCATCAACACAGGGCAACATATAAAAGTCATGAGAATCATTATTGCTTCCATGTTTTTTACCGGCTGATCATTCATGTATGTTTCCCTTCTAATTTTACGATCAAGCTCCATCATTTTATCCATTAGCTCCGGCCACTTGTCATATTGCCTGATTCCGTGATAAATGTAATAATATCCTGACACGACGTATGACATCCAATCTAGGATATACTTGAACATGTATACACTTATGTACGAAATGAAAAGATATTGGGAGTATGTTATTAGGATTGCTGTACATAGAACCAGGTGAATGATACGTATGACTATCGTCACATACTTTGGACACTTTAGCGGACGTGCAATTCCCACGCCCATGAACCAAGACGTGTAAGATATTGGACGTAAGGTGTGCTCTATCGACGGAAAATTGTCGTGTACTGGCTCATGAACCTCCTTCATTTTCGTTTCTTTTATTCCTCTATTATTTTCTTGCTAATTGACGTTTTGCAAAAGAGTGCTGGTTACATTAAAACTCCCGGTTGACACAAAATATTTCGTAGACAAGATATTATAGTAAACTTTTTCTGTAGTAATATATTTCTGAACACTTTAACGAGCGCACGCCTTGATACTGCATATAACAGTTGTACAGCAGAGTGAGGATAAGTCATGCACGCACGCACGCATGTTCGGCACGCACACATGCATACAAAATGAATATGCATATATGTGTTACTTTAAGGTACGGTCGTTAGGCGTTATCACATATCAACCCAGAGAATTTAATTAATTAATTTTATTAGTCACCACTTTAGTTACTTAACAAGAAAGCGATTACAAAAAGCGATAGCTCGTTACGCGATTTTTGTCGACAAACTATCTATGGCGTCTATGATCCTCCTGCGGCCGTCTTATCTCATAGCGATATTATGCCTATCCCATCAATACGCAACATTTTATCTTGAATTCATCAACGAAAAAATTATTTACCACGGTCATCACACGAAGAAATAGATCTTGCTGCAAGTAAATTTTATTCTTAAACGTTATATGCCTTGATACGATCATTAAATGCTGCCTTTATATTAATTTAAAAAGGTTTAATTTTGCCGTAAAGATAATTTATCCTAAATCAAAAAATATTTATTCTTTAAGCTATTTTAAGTATAAAATAATCCCGAAGGAAGACATTATTGCAATTTTAAAAATATATTCTTTTGTGTGTCCATAAACTTGAATATGTCGCCTTCAAGAGCAAAGAACGTATCATTAAAGAAGAAACGTATCATGTCATATATTAAAATAATAAAACATATGACCAAGTGAATTATATTAAAAATTATTGTGATACTGTTAGGGCGTTTGCGCGGATATGCAATGCCAACAGTCAGGAGATGTATTAAAGCAAAGGCCAATGATATAAGCCAATTAAGTAAATTGAAAAAGTAAAATTAAATTTATTTCTAAATACATGTACGTTCTGCATTACTGTTTTATTAAAAAATTAATTACATCATATGCAATAATTTAAGGATTTATTTATATTCAATAAATTAAATATTTAATTTATTTTGTATTATATTGTTGTCTATCAAGATTTTTTATATAAATCAATGATTATTCCTTTAATTAAAAAAAAACTCGTGGCTTTCTTGTGCAAAAATATACATTAATGCAAAATAAATTTATTGGGAATAAACAGAATATTATAAATTTTTTAACAGATGACATTTATATACTATTAACAAACTACCGATACGAGCTGCACTCTGCTTTTATTTAAATCGGAGTATAGAGAAATTGAATGCAGATTATTATATAAGTGAAGATTACCCCGATGAACTGAAAAATAAGTATATTTTATTTAAATAATTGCTTTGAGATCTAATTAGATTGCAATACGATAGCTTTGTTACATAATTTTACATAAATCGTTTGCCATAAGTAAATATTATACTCACACCACAAAACAAATTATTGTTTATTTCGAAGCAATCGCAGACTATAAACGATAATTGACGATGTTGCAAATGAATCAAAAAGCCATTAATTTCGTTATTGACATGGTCTTGAGCCATATATTTACGCAAAAGATTTTCCATGACAACGTAACTGTTACTCCAATTAAAATTTTGCTCGCCGTCCGCGCTTTCCAATGGCGGTCGTACCTCTAAACTCGATTGATTCCTTGTATCGTTCAGTTTATCAAACTTCATAGATTGACATTTCAATGCAATTGCGCACATAATTATCTTCGTTTTGTTGAATTCTTGACGTGCAAGTTCGCAAAACCAACAAATCGAACCAAATTGCATAGTATACATAATCAACTCGACACATAACCCCCATATATACATATAATTTATGTCCGTTTCGTTCTTTATATGCAAGAACGTCTCGTATAGTGCTGCGGTAAGCGTAAAGAAGCAGTTTGCCGAGCAGAAAAGAAGATAAAAACCATGAGTATTGTTCATCTTAATAATAAGATCACAAATATCTGTATGACAAAATTCAAAATTCAATAACATCTCGATATTACCGCAATTTCTTTATATATAGATTACATTAAATCATATCTTGCTGCACATAAATTTGCATCATCTAATTATAATATAACAAATAATATTTGACATTAAAACTTACCATGATGCAATTCTCTGATGCGTTTAATCTTGAGCACGATTAATGGCGCATCAGATAGCTTATTCAAATGATCGAGCATCTTATTTATCATTTTATATCTGTAATACAGCAAATAGACGATAACATCGAAGCAGAAGCTGTTGATCAACGACCGTGCCATCGAATAATAAAACAGCAAAGAACCGATCACAAACTCGTATTTAGGTAATATTTTTCTTGCATAAAATTATAATATAGGAAGGTAACAATGGGAACAAAGGGCAACAAACAAAAGTCATAAGAATCCCTATTGCTTCCACGATTTTTACTGGTTCATCATTCATGTGTATTTCCTTTCTGATTTTTCGATCGAGCTCGTTTATTTTGTTTATCAACTGTGGCCAATTATCATACTCCCTGATTCCATGACAAACGTAATAATATGCTGCCACATGACATATTACCCTATATGTGATGCTATGAATGTATTTTATTGAATTCTCTTCAATAAGTACCTCGATAAATTCTTTTAGGTACATTGTACATATGGCCAGGTGAATAACACGTATGACTATCGTCACAAACTTTGGACAATTTCGCGGATGTGCAATCCCCACGCCCATTAACCAAGACATGTAAGATATTGGACGTAATACGCGCTCTATTGACGGCGAGTTGTCGTTTACCGGTGCACAAATCTCTTCCATTTTCGTTTATTACTTTCTTAATTAACGTTTTGCAAACGAGTGCTGACTATAGTAAAACTCCTCGGTAAAAAGTACAAAACATTTAGTAGACAAAATATAAAATTTTTGTAAACACTTTCACAAGCGCACACCTTGAATTCTGCTTGATACTGCATATAAAAATTATACGATAGAAAGATCAGAGTGTTATGCATGACATGCGCGTACACACACACACACACACACACACACACACACACACACACACACACACACACACACACACACACACACACACACACACAAACGCGCGCGCACATTATACATGCGGAATAAGTTCGTATACATTTAAATGTGATTCCATCAGGCTGCGGTTTCTAGGCGTTGTCACATATCGACTCAAAATGTTACCTCTTAGTCGTCTAACAAAAAAGCGATTACTCAAAATAATAGTGTCGTTAGGTGACTTCCATCGCGATGCGAGTATGTCAAACTATCCGCGGCGTCTGTAATCCTCCCTTCAACCGTCTTAATTCAATACATAATGAGGTTTTAATGTAAATAAATAAAATAAGAATATTTAAATAAATTCCCTAAATAAATAAAATATAAATAAAACAAGATAGAGATCAATGATATGAATCAATTAAAAAAATTGGAGATGTAAAATTAATTTATCCTTAAATGGATATACGTATGTACAACATTACTGTTTTACTTAAAAATGAATATTTTATATGCAATAATTTAAATGTTTATTTACATGCAATAAATTAAATATTTAAATTATTTTGTATCGTATGTCTACTGAGATTTTTTACATCAATCAATAACTATTATTTAAATTTAATCGAATAAAAAACTCTCATGATTTTCCTTGTGCAACAATATACGTGTCTATTAATGCAAAATAAATTTATTAAGAATAAACAAAATATTACAAACTATAACTTCTTTAATAAATAATATTTATATATTATTATTACTATTAACAAACTACCGACACAAGCTGCACTCTATTCTTTTTTAGGCATCCGGGAATTGAATCAATTGAATGTAAATTATTAAATAAGTGCAGATTACTCCGACGAACTGAAAAATAAGTATTTTTCATTTAATGGTTTTGAAACATATTTAATGCAATTTTAAAGTAACTAATTTTATATAAATTGTAACGACGTAAATACATATTGTACTCACACTACAGAACAAATTGTTGCTCATTTCGAAAAAATCGCAAGCCGTGAATGATATTCGACGCTGTTGTAGTTGAATCAAAAACCAATTAATTTCATCACTGACATAGTCCCGGTCCAAAATTTTACTCAAGAGATTTTCCATGACAACATAATTCCAACCGTGACTGTTACTCCAATTATAATTTTGCTCACTGTCCGCATCTTGCAATGGCGGTCGCGTTTCTAAACTCAATTGATTCCTTGTCTCTTTCAGTTTATCAAAATTTATAGATTTGCATTTCAATGCAATTGTGTTCATAATTATCTTGGTTTTGCCGAATTCTTGACATGCAAGTGTGCAAATCCAGCAAATCAGGCCAAATTGCATAGTATACATAATCGCAGTCATGTAATCTATCAACATATCGTTATAGTCTTCGTTCATAGTATTTATGAACGCAGCGTATAATCTAGACGTGACCATAAAGAATGAGTTCGTCGAGCAGAGAAGAAGATGAAAACCGTGAATATCGTTTATCATAATAACAAGATCACAAATATCTGCATAACAGAATTCACGATTTGATCACATTTGGATATTACCGCAACTTCTTCATAGACTGTATTAAACTTTATCTAGCACCACATAAATTTATATTGTCTAACTATAATACAACAAATACTATTTGCCAAAACTTACCATTATGCAATTCTCTGATGCGTCTAATCTTAAACGCAATCAATGGAGCATCAGATAAGTTATTCAAATGACCGAACACCTTATTTATCGTTTGATATCTGTAATACAGCACATAAACGACCACATCGAAACAGAAGCTGTTGATCAACGACCGTGCTATCATGAAAAAATATAGCAAATTATTGATCACACTATTGTTATATGAATGCAAAAAGTAGTATAGGGAGATTACAATCGGGAACAAAGGGCAACACACAAAAGTCATGAAAATCGCTACTGCTTCCATGATTTTTACTGGTAGATCATTCATGTGTGTGTCTTTCTTGATCTTTCGATCGAGCTCCTTCATTTTGTCCATCAGCTCAGGCCACTTGTCATACTGCCTGATTCCGTGATAAATGTAATAATATGCCGCAACGAAAAATATCATCCTATCTATGATGTAGAAGAATTCTACTACTGAATCTATGGATAAAGTAAACATGTACTCGGTGAATGTTTTTAGAAACACTGTACACATGGCCAGGTGAATAATACGTATAATTATCGTCACAATCTTTGAACACTTTCGCGGACGTGCAATCCCAACGCCCATGAACCAAACCGTGTAAGTTATTGGACGTAAAATGTGTTCTATCGACAGCGAGTTGTCATCCACCGGTGCATGAATCTCTTCCATTTTCATCTATTACTTTCTTAATTAACGTTTTGCAAACGAGTGCTGATTATAATAAAACTCCTCGGTAAACAGTACAAGATATTTAGTCGACAAGGTAATAACATTTTTCTGAACACTTTAACAAGCACACGCCTCGAATTTTGCTTGATACTGCATATAACAGTTGTACATCAGAGAAATTAAAAGTCATACATGATATGCGCACGCACACGCACGCACACACAACAAGCACGTACACATTATACATGCAAAATGAATTCGTATACATTTAAATGTGATTCCATCATGCTGCGGTTTCTAGGCGTTGTCACATCGACTCAGGATGTCACCTCTTAGTCGTTTAACAAAAAATTAAAAGCGATTACACAAAATGATGGTGTCGTTAGATGAGCGAAATATATTTGTTAAGAATAAACCAAATATTACGAACTATAACTTCTTTAACAGATAATATTTATATATTATTATTACTATTAACAAACTACCGACACAAGCTGCACTCTGTTTTTTTTTTAGGTATCCGGGAATTGAATAAATTGAACGTAAATAATTAAATAAGTGCAGATCACTCCGACGAACTGAAAAATAAGTTTTGTATTTAATGACTTTGAAACATATTTAATGCAATTTGAAAGTAATTAATTTTACATAAATTGTACGACGTAAATATTGTACTCACACTGCAGAACAAATTGTTGCTCATTTCGAAAAAATCGCAGGCCGTAAATGATACTCGACGCTGTTGCAGTTGAATCAAAAACCAATTAATTTCATCACTTACATAGTCCCGGTCCAAAATTTTACTCAAAAGATTTTCCATGACAACATAATTCCAATCGTGACTGTTACTCCAATTAGAATTTTGCTCACTGTCCGAATCTTGCAATGGCGACCGCGTTTCTAAACTCGATTGATTCCTTGTCTCGTTCAGTTTATCAAAATTCATAGATTTGCATTTCAATGCAATTGTGTTCATAATTATCTTGATTTTGCCGAATTCTTGACATGCAAGTGTGCAGATCCAGCAAATCAGACCAAATTGCATAGTATATATAATCGCCGTCATGTAATCTATCAACATATCGTCATATTCTTCCTTCATGGTATTTAAGTATGCACTGTATAGTGTAGACGTGACCATAAATAAAGAATTCGTCGAGCAGAGAAGAAGATGAAGACCGTGAATATCGTTTATCATAATAACTAGATCACAAATATCTACATAACAGAATTTACAATTTGATCACATCTGGATATTACCGCAACTTCTTCATAGACTGTATTAAATTTTATCTAGCACCACATAAATTTATATTATCTAACTATAATACAACAAATACTATTTGCCAAAACTTACCATTATGCAATTCTCTGATGCGTCTAATCTTAAACGCAATCGATGGAGCATCTGATAACTTATTCAAATGACCGAACATCTTATTTACCGTTTGATGTCTGTAATACAGCACATAAACAACCACATCGAAGCAGAAGCTGTTGATCAACGACTGTGCTATCATGAGATAATATAACAAATAATTGATCACACTACTGTTATATGAATTCAAAAAGTAGTATAGAGAGATTACAATCGGGAACGAAGGGCAACACACAAAAGTCATTAGAATCGCTACTGCTTCCATGATTTTTACTGGTTGATCATTCATATGTATTTCTTTCTTGATCTTTCGATCAAGCTCCTTCATTTTGTCCATCAGCTCAGGCCACTTGTCATACTGCCTGATTCCGTGATAAATGTAATAATATATCGCTACAAAAAATATCATCCTATCTATGATAAAGAAGAATTTTATTACTGTATCTAGGGATAAAGGGAACATGTGCTCGATGTATATTTTTAGAAACACTGTACACACGACCAGGTGAATAATACGTATAACTATCGTCACAAACTTGGAACACTTTCGCGGATGTGCAATCCCCACGCCCATGAACCATGACGTGTAAGATATTGGACGCAAGGTGTGCTCTATTGACGGCGAATTGTCCCGTACTGGTACATGAATCTCATTCATTTTTGTCTATTACTTTCTTAATTGACGTTTTGCAAACGAGCGCTGATTACATTGAAACTCCTACGAAAACGGTACAAAATTTTTCTGTAGACAAGATAGTAAAATTTTTCCGCACACCTTGACAAGCGCACGCTTTGGATTTTGCTTGATACTGCATATAGCAGTTGTACAATAGAGTGAGCAGAAGTAGTGCATGACATGCGCGTACGCATACGTACAAACAAAATTAATGTGCATATATACGTAAACGCAACTCCAGGCGGCGATTTCTAGGCGTTGTCCTGTATCAACTCAAGGTATCACAAAAAAGTAATTACAAAAAGCAACAGCTGTCGTTAGGTGACTTTCATCGCAACGCGCGGATACGTCAAACTATCCACGACGTTTGAGATCCTTCTCCAGTCGTCTTATCTCATAGAGATATTATGCCCATGCTGTCAATCCGCAATACATTTCATCTTGAATCCAACAACGAGAAAATTGTTTAAACAAGCGTTCGAGTGGGAATTGCACACACAAACAAATAAATCTTAGCTGCAAGTACATTTTTATTCTTAAATTATATGCCTTGATATGCCTTTTCCCCTAGAGCCAATAAAGGTTAATCCTTTTCGGTCAAAAACGCATCTTTTATTTTCCTCACCCACCAAACTCAACCATGGAAGCTTCTCCATGTGGGAAGCAGTTTCCGATCATGCAGTTCTTCTGGAGGCGAAACGCTACAAACGTGCAAGCGCATAAATTCTCCCTGATACTTTATGCAACACCAAAAACGACGTATTATTTCTACAATTCTACAATTTTAAATCGCGTGCCATTAACTATTTCTTCTTATAAACATAATACAGTTTTAATAAAATTTGAATAAATTTAACAAAATTAATGAATTAAATTCCCTGAGTAAATAAAATGTAAATAAAGCAAGATAATAACCAATAAGAAGATTGGAAAAGTAAAACTATACTTAAATGGATATATGTACGGCATTACATATTGATCAAAAAATGTATTTTTTTGTATGCAATAATTTAAATGTTTATTTAAATGTTAATTTAAATGTTATTTTTTGTATTAAATGTTTATTATATGCTACAAATTAAATATTTAAATTATATTGTATCAAATGTCTACTAAGATTCTTTACATAAATAAAATTTTTAGATAAATCGGTAACGGTTCTTTTAATTAACCTAATACAAAAAAAAATTTCTCGTTGTTTCTCTTATGCGACAATATATGCATTAATACAAAATAAATTTATTAAGAAAAATAGAACATTACAACTAGAACTTCTTATAACAAATCATTTTTATATACATATATTATTAATAAACCACCAGTACAAATTGCACTCTGTTTTCGTTTAGATGTTCAGATTATTAAATAAATAAATTTAATAAAAATTATCAAATATGTGAAGATTACTTCATTTCAGTAAATTCAATAAAGACTGTTAAATAAGTAAGGCTCACTCCGACGAACTAAAAAATTAGTAAATTTCATTTAATTACTTTGAGACCTATTCACATTGCAATTCAAAAGTAATTAATTTTACGTTAATTGTATAACGTAAGTAAATATGGTACTTACACTACAGAACAAATTGTTGCTTATTTCGAAAAAATCGCAGGCCGTAAATGATACTTGACGATGTTGCAGTTGAATCAAAAAGCCATTAATTTCGTTATTGACATGGTCTTGGTCTATAATTGTACGCAAAAGATTTCTCACGCCATCGTAATTCCAATTATGACTGTTACTCCGAAAATTTTGGTTGCTGTTTGTATCTTCTATTAGCGGTCGGACTTTTAAACTCGAGTGATTCCTTGTATTGTTCAGTTTATCAAACTTCATAGATTGGCATTTCAATGCAATTGCGCACATAATTATCTTGGTTTTTTCGAATTCTTGACGTGCGAGTGTACAAATCCAGCAAATCAGACCAAATTGCATAGTATATATAATTGCAAACGTGTAAACTATTAATATAGTCTTATAGTCTTCGTTTTCGATATATATGATCGCCATGTATAGTGAATTCGTGACCGTAAAGAAGCAGTTTAGCGAGAAGAAAAGAAGATAAAGGCCGTGAATATCGTTTATCATAATAACTAGATCACAAATATCTGCATAAGAGAAATTAAACATATTTCGATATTACCACGATTTCTTCGTAGACTATATTAAACTGTATATCGCGCCATATAAACTTACATTATCTAATTGCAAAACAATAAATAATATTTACAAAAACTTACCATTATGCAATTCTCTGATGCGTCTAATCTTGAGCGCGATCAATGGCGCATCAGATAGCTTATCCAAGTGGCCGAGCATCTTATTCGTCGTTCGATATCTGTAATATAGCACATAAACGACAACATCGAGGCCGAAACTGTTGATTAACGATCGTGCTATCATATAATAAGACGCATAGTCGTTCACGTATGTGTCATTTGAATGTTTCATAAAATCATACAAGACGAGCACAATAGTGAACAAAGGGCTACACGCGAAAGTCATAAGTATCGCTGTCGCTACCATGTACCTTACTGGTTGATCATTCATGTGTACTTCTTTCCTGATCTTTCGATCAAGCTGCTTCATTTTGTCCATCAGCTCCGGCCATTCATACTGCGTGATTCCGTGATAAATGGAATAATATGTCGACACACAATATATCATATTATCCATGGCAAAGAACCATTTGTTTACTGACGTAATAGATTTTAAATACACAAAACTCGAAACGTATTCTAAGTGTTCTATTAGAATCACTGTACAAATGACCAGGTGAATTGTACGTATGATTATCGTCACAAACTTTGGACACTTTAGCGGATGTGCAATCCCCACGCCCATGAACCAAGACATGTAAGATATTGGACGTAAGGTACGCTCTATCGATGACGAGTTGTCGTGTACTGGCACATAAATTTCTTCCATTTTCTATTATTTTCTTGCTAATATACGTTTTGCAAACAAGTGCTAATTATATCAAAACACCTCGGCAAACAATGCGAAATATTTTGTAGACAAAATAATAAAATTTCTCTGAACAAACGCACGCCTTGACTTCTGCTTTATACTGTATGTAACAGTTGTACGGTAAAAAGATCAGAAGACTTGCGGGCACGCACACAGACACACACACGCGCGCGCGCACGCACGCATGCATACATTCATAATAAATGTGTATATTTATAAACATGCACCCCAGTTCTGACTAATAGATTAATCGGTGACCCCGGGCTGTGGCCTCTGGGCGTTGTGACATAGACGGAAAAAAAAAATTAATTCTTTTGATAATGTGTTTTACTCTCGACACATAAATCTTGAAACAATATTGTAGATAATTAAACAGATATCTTGCATTAACGGATATTTATCTGCACAAAGAAATTTTATGCTGTTCCACCAACAAAAATATATTCTCATTACTGAAGAATAATTTTCTTAAATAATATTTCAAAAATATTGAATAGAAAATAATAGTATTTTTGAAACAAAAATTATTTTTTAAAAATAAGATTACATTATCTCTATTTAATAATACGTTATTCTTAAAAGAGGCTGCTTGTATGATTAAATTAAATTGTTAAGAGCATTTGTTTACAACTGTTCTGTACTGTCGCTATAGTTTCACTATCACTATTAATGATAAGGAGTTGGTTGAAAAGATTGGGAAAATAAAATAAAATTTATCTTTAAATTGATATACGTACTGCATTACTGTTTTATTAAAAAATGTATTTTTTATATAGAATAATTTAAATGTTTTTATATATGCAATAAATTAAATATTTAAATTATTTTGTATCGCATAACTACTAAAATTTTTTACATAAATCATTAACTATTCATTTAACTTAATAGAATAAAAAACTGTCGTGGTTTCCCTTATGCGTCTTCTCCATTGCCTCACTGAGAAGGAAATTCCCCCACTTTCCAAACAATATACGTATTATTATCGCGCATCATCACCGTATAACCTGCTCACGCCGCGTATGCCGCTTCCTCTCTCTTTCAATAGAGTAGTGTTACTTTACAGTGCTACAATTTCACTATGCCATAGTGCAAATGCACCGTGACAGTGTAAAGTTTCTACTGTATACTATCAGTACAATTTGCACTGTTTTCATTTAGATCTTCAATTATTCAGTAAATTGAATAAAGATTGTTAAATAAGTAAAGCTCACTCCGACGAATTGAAATATTAGTATATTTCATTCAATTACTTTGAAACTTATTCACATTGTAAATCAAAAATAATTAATTTTATATAAATTGTATGACGTAGATAAATATTGTACTCACATTACAGAACACATTATTGCTTATTTCAAAGAAATCACAGGCCGTAAATGATACTCAACGATGTTGCAGTTGAATAAAAAAGCTATTAATTTATTGACATGGTCTCGGTCCATAACTTTGTGTAAAATATTTTCCATGACAATGTAATTCCAATTGTGACTGTTACTTCAATTAAAATTTTGCTTGCTGTCCGCATCTTCCAATGGCGGTCATACTTTTAAACTCGATTGATTCCTTGTATCGTTCAGTTCATCAAACTTCATAAATTGGCATTTTAATGCAATTGCGCACATAATTATCTTGGTTTTGTCAAATTCTTGACGCACGAGTGCGCAAATTCAACAAATCAGACCAAATTGCGCAATGTACATAATCGAAATTATGTAAAATATCAGCATACTTATAGTTGTCGACTACGATAGCATGGTATAGGGTAGTCGTAGCCCCAAAGAAGCAATTTGCCGAGCAGAGAAGAAGATAAAAACCGTGAATATTGTTTATCATAATAACTAAATCACAAATATCTGCATAAAAGAAATCAATCAGATTTCAATATTACCACAATTTTTTCACAGACTGTCTTAAATTGTATCTCGCATGACATAAATTTACATTATCTAATACAAAAAATAATAAATCGTGAAAATTTACCATTATGCATTTCTCTAATGCGTCTAATCTTGAATCTAATCAATGGCGCATCAGAAAATTTATCCAAATCGCCGATTAACTTATTTATCGTTTGATATCTGTAATACAGCACATAAACGACAACATCAAAGACGAAGCTACTGATTAACGATCGTTCCCTTATGTAATAAAACACCAATTCTGCCATGATAAGGTCATGTGAATGCATAAAGTTATACAGGGCGTGCACAATCGCGAACAAAGGGCAACACATAAAGGTTATAAGAATCGCTATTGCTTCCATATGCCTTACTGGTTGGTCATTCATATACGTTTCTTTCCTGATCTTTTGATCAAGTTCCTTTATTTTATTCATCAGCTCTGGCCATTCATACTGCTTAATTTCGTGACAAACGGAGTAATATGTCGACACAACGTATATCGCATTATCCATGACAAAGAAGAATTTGTTTACTGACCCACCCAAGGTAAAATTCACAAAACTCGAAACGTTTTGTAAGTGTTTTATTAGAATCACTGTACAAATGACCAGGTGAATGATACGTACGAATATCGTCACAAAATTTGGACACTTTAGCGGACGTGCAACGCTCACGCCCATGAACTAAGATATGTAAGATACTGGACGTAAGATGTGCTCTATCGATGGCAAATTGTCGTGTACTGGCGCATGAATCCCCTCCATTTTCGTCTATTATCCCTCTATTAAACGATGCAAAATATTTTGTAGACAAAATAATAAAGTTCGTCTAGAAGCAAAATATTACATGCGTGTAAATTCTCTCCGATACTTTATGCAACAACAAAGAACGATGCACTACTTTTGCAATTCTACAATTTAAAATCGCGTGCCATTAACTATCTCTACTTATAAACGTAATGCAGTTTTAATAAAATTTAAATAAATTTAATAAAATTAATTAATTATATTCACTCAGTAAATAAAATGTAAATAAAGCAAGATAATAATCAATAATAAGAGTTAATTAAGAAGATTAGAAAAGTAAAACTATACTTAAATGAATATATGTACGGTATTACTGTTTTATCAAATAATTAATTTTTTTATATGCAATAACTCAAATGTTCAGTTAAATGTTAAATTAAATGTTATTTTTTGTATTAAACGTTTATTTATATGTAATAAAATAAATATTTAAATTATTTTTTATTGTATGTCTATTAAGAATTTTTACATAAACAAAATTTTTACATAAATCGATAACCGATCTTTTAATTTAATACAAAGAAAAATCTTTTGTTGTTTCTCTTATGCGACAATATTCATTAATGCGAAAAAAATTTATTGAGAATAAATAAAACATTACAGCTATAACTTCTTATAACAAATAATTTTTATATACTATTATATTAATATACGTATTATATACTATTAATTATATACTATTAAATATTATATACTATTATATTAATATAAGTATAATATTAACAATCTGCCAGTTCAAGTTAAACTCAGTTGTCGTTTATTCGGATTTATTAGTAAATTGAATAAAAATTATCAAGTATGTGGAAATTACTCCGATAAACTAAAAAATAAATATACTTTATTTAATTAGTTTGAGATCTATTTACATTGCAATTCAAAAGTTTAATTTTACATAAATTATACGACACAAATAAATATTATACTTACAGCACAGAACAGATTATTGTTCATTTCAAAGAAATCACAGGCCGTAAATGATACTCGATGATGTTGTAGTTGAATAAAAAAGTCATTAATTTCGGTATTGACATCGTTTCGAGCCATAATTTTACGCAAAAGATTTTCCATGGCAACGTAATTCCAATTGCGACTCCAATTAAAATTTTGCTCGCTGTTCGCGTCTTCCAATGACGGTCGTACCTCTAAACTCAATTGATTCCTCGTATCGTTCGGTTTATCAAACTTCATAGATTGGCATTTCAGTGAAATTGCACACATAATTGTCTTGGTTTTTTCGAATTCTTGACGCGCGAGTTTGCAAGCCCAGCAAATCACACCAAATTGAATAGTGTATATAACCGAAATTATGCAATATATCAATGCCACCTTATAGCTATTAAGCATAAAAACCATATATCCACAGAATAGTGCAGTCGTTACAATAGAGAAGCAGTTTGCCGAGAAGAGAAGAAGATAAAAACCGTGAATATCGTTTATCACAATAACTAAGTCACAAATATCTGCAACAAAATTCTAAATCACATCTCAATATTGCCACAATTTTTTGTAGACGTTATTAAACTGTATCTCGCGCCACATGAACTTACATTATCTAATTTCAAAACAACAAATAATATTCGCCAAAACTTACCGTTATGCAATTCTTTAATGCGTCTAATCTTGAGCGTGATCAATCGCGCATCAGATAGTTCCAAATGGCCGAGCATCTTATTTATCATTTTATATCTGTAATACAGAACATAAACGACAACACCGAAGAAGAAGCTGTTGATCATCGACTGTGCCATCATGTAATCAGAAAAAAGACTGTCAATTGCAATGTAATTTGAAGTCAAAAAGTCATATAGGTAGCGTACAATCGGGATCAAAGGGCAACACACAAAAGTCATAAGAATCGCTACTGCTTCCATGACTTTTACTGGTTCATCATTCATGTGTGTTTCTTTTCTAATCTTTTGATCAAGCTCCTTTATTTTGTCCATCAGCTTTGGCCACGTGTTATACTGTCTGATTCCGTGATAAATGTAATAATATGCCGCAACGAAAAATATCATCCTATCTATGATGTAGAAGAATTCTACTACTGAATCTATGGATAAATGAGAAATGTTGTTACGGATGAACATTGTTAGAATCACTGTACAAATGACCAAGTGAATGATACGTATGACTATCGTCACAAACTTTGGACACTTTAGCGGATGTGCAATGCCCACGCCCATAAACCAAGACGTGTAAGATATTGGACGCAAGGTGTACTCTATCGATGGCGAGTTGTCGTGTACAGGCACACGAATCTCCTCCATTTTCTTTTACAAGGGGTTTTTGTAAAGTATGTACGATTTCAAAATATTTCTATGGCCGCGCTGTATGTGCAATTCTGTGGACGCGCACTGATTGCCTTCATGACTGTTCTCTATACTGCTACTGTAAGGGATAGGATAGTCGGATGGCTGGCACAAATAAAACACGCACTTGGTTATGAATGTTTAATAAAAAAAATGATATCGCTGCGTCAGGACAAGTTTCCTGGCCGCAGGATCGTGGTAGACTGCGTGCACGGACGCGCTCGTTCGGCACCGAAAACAAACGAAAATCTATCGCCTCTCAGGGACGACTAACAATGGTAGCTTTACCACGTTCTTAAACCTATCTTACATACTACATTCGGCCTTTCCTGACCCTACTTCGCCCTCGAAGTTAACTCCTTTAATCCAAGGCCTCATATTTACTGCCTCCCACGTACCTTCGTAAGGTTTCTGTGACATCTGATGACCACTTATGTCCTTTATAACGTATCGATTGTTTTTAAGAACTCGCGCTACCTCATACGGGCCCTTAAATTTAGGAATAATTTTATGGGAAGCCCCCTTGGCCGTTTCTATATTCTTAATCATGACATAATCGCCAATGTTATAATTATGTGCAGGTTTACGCTTTTTATCGAAGTACTCCTTATTATACTTTTGACTTTGTTTTATTCTGTCTGCCGCTCTCGCTCGCAATTGCCTTAAATCTCTGTTATTTTCGGTAGCATTAACGGTAACATCTAAATATTCACGAATAGCGTCTACAACTTTTCCTCGCTGTTCAACGCCAAACATGAGTTTACTTGGAGTCTCGTTGGTAGCCTTATGCACAGTATTATTAATCGCAAATTCGATATCGGATATTATCTTGTACCAATAAACTTTTTCGTCGTTATTTATGAGCTTACTTATCATAGGTCCTAATACTCTATTAACACGTTCTACTTGGCCATTCGCCTTGGGTGAATGAGTCGCAATTCTAACATGCTGTATATTACTATCATTACAAAACGATTCGAATTCACTCGATGAAAATGCCGTACCCCTATCAGATATGATAACACGTGGTCTACTAAAGTTACTAAAATGAACTAACAAATGACTGATAACTTCTTGCGTTGCTGTAGTCTTAGTCGGGTATAATTTCACAAATTTCGTGAAGGCGTCAATGACAACTAAAAGGTATCGTTTCGCTAACCGATCCTTGTCTATAGGACCATAATGGTCTATGTGATAAATTTCAAACGGCATCTCCCCCTTAGGAATACAATGCAAATATCCTTCTTTTTTCCCTTCGAACGGTGAAAAAGCGATACATTTCAAACAGTTCGCGATGTGGTCCTTAATTTTTTGCCTCATTTTCGGAAACCAGTAACTTTTTCTTACATTATCGAATGTTTTTTCTACTGCCAAATGGCCCATCTGGTCGTGATACCTGTGCAAAACATGCGCTTCCATAACGCTCGGTACGTAAAATAGTAACTCACCATTGTCCTTTCTAAATACAATTCCGTTTCTTAATTCAAAATAAGGATCTTCGGATTTTTGTAATATTTCCTTTAATTCTCGCGTTTTGTTATCGCGGTTTTGACTAAGTGCAAGATTTAACTCAAACGAATTGTCCTCGATGACTAATATTTCGCTCGGTAATCTACTTAATGCGTCTACGTGACCCATCTTCGTTCCCGGTCTATGCTCGGTAACATAATCGTAATTAAGTAGTTCCAATATCCACCTACTTATTCGCGGTGATATATCCTTTTTCTTAATGGCTAAAGTCAGAGCATTACAGTCCGTGACTATTTTAAACTTAATTCCGCTTAAATAAACCTTAAAACGCCGTAACGCATATATAATTGCCAACATTTCTAGCTCAAAGCTATGATAACGGCTTTCTACTTCTGTCGTTCGTCTCGAAAAGAAAAATATCGGGTGGAATTGTTTGTCACTACCACGTTGCGCCAATACTGCTCCAAAACCAGCAATACTTGCGTCACAATGTAATTCTGTTTCGCTATTTGGGTTATATATAGCTAGAACAGGGGCCTGTGTCAACTTATTTTTTAATTCTTCAAAGGCTTGCAATTCGCGTACTTCAAAAGCAAAAGATGCGTTCTTACGCAACAAGTCATATAACGGTTTTGCAATTACTGAAAAAGCCGGTATAAATTTACGAAAATACGAACACAATGCTACGAAGCTATGCACTTCTTTAATGTTACGTGGTACCGGTATCCTTTGTACAGATCTTACACCTTCCTTCGTCGGACTGATGCCCGCTTCGGTAACCAAATAACCCACGAATTCTACTTTCGTTTGCAGAAAAGCGCACTTATCAATCCTAAGCTCAAGCCTGTTTGCTATAAATAATCCAAACACTCGTCGCAATATTTCGATATGTTGTTCTATTGTCTCTGATATCACTAAAATGTCGTCCATATAGACAACTACTTTTAACTCTCGTATGAGTTCCGATAATACCTGATTGATGTACCTCTGAAATCGAGACGGAGCTACTTTTAGCCCGAAAGGCATACACATGAACTCAAATTGGCCAAAAGGCGTCGAAAATGCGGTATACTTAATGGATTCTTCCGACATTCGTATGTGGTAAAATCCGTTTCTTAAATCTAGCTTCGTGAAGTATTTTTTGCCACACAATGAATCAATAAGATCTTCTATATTCGGTAACGGGTAATTATCCTTTATTAACGCTTTATTTAATTCACGATAATCGATACACAATCGCAAATCTCCCGTTTTCTTACGTACTAACACGATAGGTGAAGCGTACTCCGATTCGCTCGGCCGTATAATTCCTTTCGCGAGCAAAGAATCTAGTAGAACGCGAAGTTCTTTTCGTTCCGCATATGACGGTCTATTAAGAGAAAAGTGAAACGGTTTGTCATCTTTTAGTCTCAACTTAATTTCCGCATCGACAACAGGTTGTTCTGGCCTTTTCGGTTTAACATACTCTTCGATAAATAATTTCTTTATCGCTTTTTGTGCCTCTATGCTTACGTCTTGATTTATATTTAATGCTTCACACGAATCTTTACGTGGTTCATTTACGCGAATACTTAATATTTCTTTAATCACTTGATCTTCCAATGCTTTATCAGACGAATCCCCCTTCTCAAAGAAAAATTTCAAAACATCTCGACCGATTACTACAGACGCTTTCATTGATCGCGCTGGTACTATTAACAACGATACGTTTTTCTGTACTCTATCGTCAAGCGTGATTTGAGCGGTAACACGTCCCTTTACTTCTAGCGCACTATCGTTTATTCCGCGGTATCTATTATCTTCCGGCGCTACCGGTATAACTAAACTCGGCGGTATGAAATCATCTTTCGCGAAACTGACGGGACTACCCGTATCTAACAAAGTGTCAAGCTTTAAATTAACTACACAATTATTGGCTTCGTCACTTATCTGATAGTCTACTTTCCTATGGAAATCTCCAACTTCTCCACTGGACACGCTGTTGACATCCGTCTTCTCCTCGGCCTCGTCCTTGTTCTTTCCGCTTTTCGCCTGCTCCTTCGAGGGACATTCCTTTGCCTTGTGTCCCGTTTGAAAGCACTTGAAACACGTTCCCTTCTCTCGTTTCGGCATCGGGCACTTGACTGCTATGTGTCCTGCTTGATTACAATTGTAGCACTTCGGATCTGCTTTTCCTTCTGCGTCACCGTCGTTCTTCTTGCTCGAACTCGCCGCCTTGACCGTATGTTTATTAGTGGACGTCTTCTCCATTTTATGCGGAGTCTTGTGATCGGAGCTCAATGAAATATTTTCCATTGCTCGCAGTAAAGATTCTTTGTTAAGAAACCGTTGCATCATTGCATGATACTTGATTGATTTGACTGGGATACCTTCTATCAAGTAGTCCACTATCTCGTCTTCACTTATCGGTACCTTATTTGCCAAAATAATCTTCTTATGGAAATAATCAGCGAACGTCTCGCTTGACTGCCACGTCCGCGCCTCGAATTCCTTCCTCAATGTCAACTTCTTTTCTCGTTGATCATACATGGCTTCCATGCGCACCAGTAATTCGTCGACTGACATGGAAAGATGTGCAGGCATTGAGTGAAACCATTCGGCTGCATCACCTGTTAATTTTGCTCCTAATAGCAATTTGGTCATGTTATCGTCTAGCTGATACATTTGCTTCACTAACATCAGCTGTTCCTTCCAACACTGAAAAAGGCCTTTTTTTCCATCAAATGGCGGTAACATTTCTTTCAAATTTGACAAGCTAACCTTAGATGTCATCAAATTTATACCGTTACCTGGCGTCGTTTGCAACGTAGCACGCAAATGCTCATTTTCTCGTCGCATAAATTCTAATTCACGTAACATCAAATCTCGTTCTCTTCTCGCCAACTCAGCTTCTCGTGCTTCTCGGTTTCTATTTCTCGGTATCTCAGATTGAGGCTCAAACATCTGCTCATCCGGTTCGGTATCTCGGCCTGTCGTTACGTGCGCCGCCTCTCCGGAATCTGTTGCCGTCGTCCTCACATCGGTATCAATGTCGTCCATCCATTGACCGGAAGGATCTGCTTGATTCAGTCTCGAAATTAACTCAGCTTTGTTGCCGGCAGTGCTCAAATTCATTTGCTGCAGCTTATTCTTCAACGCCGCTACCGTGAACACATTCGGGTCCTTCATCTCGGTATCGTCGATCACACATCTGTTCCTTCTTATCCTGCGTAGCTGCTGCCCCAGCGGAACTCAAATTATCGACCTGGTTATTGACCGCGTTCAAAATCGAAATCAAATTATCGACCGCGTTATTGACCGTATTCTTATCAGCGCCACTCACTCGCTGAAACCTGCGTTGTTACCGACCGTCGCGCCGTTTCTTGTCGCTAACCTTCTACGACGCACACACTTGCAGCCTTGCCGCCAAATTTCTTCGATGCTTCTCGAACTTTTGTACTGCCGAACTTATTCGCACAGCCTTCTAATTCACACTTATGCGTATCTCTTCCTTCGAGTCTCGAGCCACTCGAATTCACACGCAGCAGAATCGTACGCGACGAATACGTCTCACTTATATCCTTCGCTTCGCTCGTCTTCCTCGTAACCGATGTCCTTGACCCTCAATTACGATTTTTTCTTCGCCGTTCCTCAGACTTGTCCTCTTGCGGTTCCTGCTCTCGACCTTTCCCGAACTCCTCTCGGTTTTGTCGTTACTTAGCACGGTTGTCCGCGTCTCGGTATCTTCGGTATTCGGCACGCTTCTTCCTCGTTAATATCACACGGATATAAATCGCTACTGAGCCACCAAGCCACTCGAGTCAATTAATTAATGGATCTAACGAACTTAATCCCACTTCTGAAAGTTGTAAGGGATAGGATAGTCGGATGGCTGGCACAAATAAAACACGCACTTGGTTATGAATGTTTAATAAAAAAAATGATATCGCTGCGTCAGGACAAGTTTCCTGGCCGCAGGATCGTGGTAGACTGCGTGCACGGACGCGCTCGTTCGGCACCGAAAACAAACGAAAATCTATCGCCTCTCAGGGACGACTAACAATGGTAGCTTTACCACGTTCTTAAACCTATCTTACATACTACACTACTGGCTTGCTAATGGATGAAGGCAGTCAGTGCGTATCCACAGAATGGCACATACAGCGCCGCCATGAAAATGTTTTGAAACGGTACTTACTTTACAAACACCCTTCGTATTTTTTTGCTAATTGACGCAAACGAGTACTGATTACATTAAACTTCTCGGTAAACAGGATATTTTATAGATAAGATAGTTCTTCTGAACACTTTAACAAGCGCACGCTGTAAATTCTGCTTGATACTGCATATAAAGATTGTACAATAGAAAGATCAGAAAGTCATGCATGGCATACGCGCGCTCTCACACACACACACACACACACACACACACACACACACACAACGCGGGCGCAAACGCATGCGTACAAAATAAATATGCGTATATATGTAAACTTGACTCCAGCCTGCGATCTCTAGACATTGTCACGTACTAACTCAGGGTGTCACCACCCTAGTCGCCTAACAAAAAAAGCAACTACAAAAAGCGATAGCTGTCGTTATGACTTTTGTCGCGACGTGTGGGTACATCACACTAACGTCTATAATCCTTTTGCGACGGTCTTATTTCATAGCAGCATTATGCTATGAACGAACCTATCAATCCGTTTTATCTTAAATCCACCAACGAAGAAATTATTTACCGCGGTCATCAACACACAAAAAATGGATCTTGCAACAAATAAATTTTATTCTTCAACATTATATGCTTTGATATGACCGTTAAATGCTGTCCTCAATTAGAGATGTTCTTTTGGATATAATAAATAGATTTGTATAAAGCATATGTAATTCTTAAGATAAATATACACCACTGTGTGGCGTGTTTCTCGTGAACAAAATGCACTTTCTGGATAAATAAAACCGACTAACTAACAGCGTGGAAAGAACTAGGATTTCGCCATCAACATATAGTCCTAGACTGAAACATGTCAATCTATAAAAGTAACCGAGAAAAATGAGGACAGCGTTGTGAAAACCTTAATTTTAAAAAAACAGTATGTTTAAATTAAATTAAACTTATTTTGGTTAATGTTGATATAAAATATTATGAAGAGAAAAATTACATTTAATGTAAGTATATTCAGTGTTAAACTAATGTAATTTTATTGTTTAATTAAATCAAAATTTGTTTCAATTTATAAAATTTTAATTTTACTGTACGAATAATTTAATCTTTATTACAAAATATTTATTTTCAATACTACATATTTTAGATATAAAATATTCTTGAATAGAAGCATTTTTTTGCACAGTTTTAAAAATACATTCTTCGTGCGTTTATAAATTGGAATATGTCGCCTTCAAGAGCAAAAATCTACAACATTAAATCGCATTAACTGTATTATTAAAAATTTATTTCTTATATACAATAGTTTAAATATTTATTTACATGACAATAAATTAAATATTTAGATTATTTTATATCGTATGTCTACTAAGATTTTTTACATAAATAAGATTTTTACATAAATCAGTAAACGTTCTTTTAATTTAGTACAAAGAAAAATTTGTCGTGATTTCTTTTATATAAGACAATACACGTTTATTAATACGAAGTATATGTATTGAAAATAAACAAAATATTACAACTATATATAAATACTACAACTTCTTTTAATAGATAATATTTATATATGTATACTATTAATAAACTACCAGTTACGTTCTGTTTTCGTTTAGATCTTTGGGTTCAGAAGCAAATTGAATAAAGATTATCAAATATGTGAAGATTACTCCGACAAACTGAAAAATAAATATATTTTAATTAATTGCTTTGAGATCTATTTAAATCACAATTCGGAAGTAGGTAATTTTACATAAAATGATATAAGTAAATGATATAAGTAAATATTATACTCACACCACAGAACAGATTATTGTTCATTTCAAAGAAATCGCAGGCCTTAAACAATACTCGACGATGTTGCAGTTGAATCAAAAAGCCATTAATTTCGGTATTGACATGGTCTTGAGTCATAATTTTACACAAAAGATTTTCCATGATAACGTAATTCCAATCGTGACTGTTACTCTGATTAAAATTTCGCCCGCTGTCCGCATCTTCCAATGACAGTCGTACTTCTAAACTCGATTTATTCCTTGTATCGTTCAGTTTGTCAAAATTCATAGATTGATATTTCAATGCAATTGCACACATAATTATCTTGGTTTTGTCAAATTCTTGACGCGCGAGTTTGCAAATCCAACAAATTAGTCCAAATTGCATGGTGTACACAACAGAAATCGGAAATATGGAATGTAACAATGCACTCACATAAAATTCATTTGTGAAATATACGTAGCCATAGCATAGTCCGGCCGTTGCAATAGCGAAGCAATTTGCCGAACAGAGAAGAAAATAAAGACTATGAATATTGTTTATCACCATAACTAGATCACAAATATCTGCATAACAAAATTCTAAATTAATTATTTAGAATAACAGACCATCTCGTGATGTCAATAACGTTGACATATATTATCAAGATCATCATCCTGAGTGATGTTATAAAAATTTTACTTGGCGCTCGTTATTTGTTAAAAAGTTATAAACAAAAAAAAGTTTAATGCAGGGAGGGGGGGACCTTTGCCCTCCTCTCCCGTACCTGCCCTTACGATATGGGTGCCCTGAATAGAAGTGTGCAAAAGTACGGTGCGTACTTTGTTGATGATAAATTACGACATAGTTATCTCTCAATAAAATAAGCACCTACTTTTGTGCATTTCTATCCAGGGCCGACGGGATGAGTGCGGGAAGTTGCCAAAGGATGCACCTCCGTGCACCCCCTACGTGCGCGCGTGGTTCGAAATAATTACCGAAAATATATATCAAGAAAATTACATCAAATTTTTCCAACTTTCGTTTACAAATTTTTAACAAAGAAACGAGCGCCAAGTAAAACATTTATAACATTACTCAGGCTGATGATCTAATATATCAAGATCACTGTCATCAGGAGGTGGTTTGTTATCATAATTACGAATTCTAAATCACATCTCAACATTACTACAATTTCTTTGTAGATTGTATTAAACTGTGCCTCGCGCCACATGAACTTACATTATCTAATTACAAAACAATAAATAATATTTGCCAAAACTTACCATTATGCAATTCTCTGATGCGTCTAATCTTGAGCGCAATCAATGGTGCATCAGATAGCTTATCCAAATGGCCAAACATTTTATTTACCGTTTGATATCTGTAATACATTACATAGACAACAACACCAAAGAAGAAGCTGTAGATGGTCGACTGTGCCATCATGTAATAAGAAGAAAGACTCTCTATCACTCTATCGCCATATGAACTCATAAAGTCACATAAGGAGAACACCATCGGGATCAAAGGGCAACACACAAAAGTCATAAGAATCGCTACTGCTTTCATGATTTTTACTGGTTGATCATTCATATGTGTTTCTTTCCTGATCTTTCGATCGAGCTCCTTCATTTTATCCATCAGCTCTGACCACGTGTCATACTGCCTGATTCCGTGATAAATGTAATAATATGCCGCCACGAAGTATGTCATCTCCACTATAACCCAGCCAAAGTGTATTATTGTATTCATGGATAAAGTCAAAACATTCTCACGGATGAAAATTGTTAGGAACACTGTACACATAACCAGGTGTATGATACGTATGACTATCGTCACAAACTTTGGACACTTTAGCGGATGTGCAATCCCCACGCCCATTAACCAAGACGTGTAAGATATTGGACGCAAGGTGTGCTCTATCGATGGAAAGTTGTCGTGTTTTGTCACGTGAATGTCTTCCATTTCTGTTAACTTCTTGCTAATCGACGTTTTGCGAACGTGTGCTGATTACATTAAAACCCTTCGGTAAACGATACGAAATATTTTGTAGGCAAGATAGTAAAATTTTTCTGAACAAACGCACGCCTTGACTTCTGCCTGATACTGCATGTAATAGTTGTACAATAAAGAGATCAGAAGACATGCGCCTACGCACGTGCGCATCCATTCATAATTAAAAAGGCCATGTAAACGCGACAAGTGCGCCTTTGATCGTGATGTATTGTTGCCGTTTTTTTTTTTGCGATGCTGGTATGTTCTCTCGATGCGCTTACTTCGTGTTACGAGAGTACCTGTCACTGCGATTGAATTTTAATACCTGTCAAATTTCTATAGATAGTTATTTATACAATTATTGTTGTAGTTTATTTTTAAAAAGTAAAAAATAAAAAGTCAGATAGCGAGCGCGAACCGCATCTGTGGTGTCTCGTGTGTACAAAATTATGCGTATATAAGTAATTGTCATCCCAGCATTGACTAACAGATTAATCTGTGACCCCAAGCTGTGGCCTCTAGGCGTTGTGACGTAGACGGAAATAAAGAATATTCTTTTTTTGATGTCCACGGCTGCTCATACAATTAAATTAAATTATCAATCAATTATAAATACTTATTTATAACTGTACCGTATTGTCACTACACTTTCACTTTCTATTTACGTTATTAATACATGACTTTGTTTGTCGAGCCAACGGCATCGACATCCTTACATTTCGAGATCGAATTCTGTTTAATTAGAAGATTCCCGAAGATCCCTGGAATTTCACTTATCGCTCCGCAAATTGCCCGGCTACGAACCTTTGAAGAAAGTGACGAATACTCACTTCAGTCTCGTACACTCACTAGTACGGAGTGCCATCTCCCAAATCAAAGAGACATTCAATAATGTACAAGTCATAAATCGGGAATATCGAACCAATTACATAATCAACCACGCTCGCTCTCCAGATGAAACACAATCCGATATAATCTGAAGCCTGTCTCGCGTCGACCGTGAAAAGGTCCGGAATCTACACGCGATTATCTCCAACGCGTACGTACAAACAGAACGAATGTGCGTATATACGTAAACGTGACTCCAGGCTGCGGTTGGACGTGAACAGGGCTGATTACATTATACTTTCTCACATAAAATATTTTGTAGCAAAAATAGTTAAGTTCTTCTGGAAGCAAAACACTTCTACAAGCGCGTGCCGTAAATTCTCTCTGACACTTTATGTAACAAGGAATAACGTATTACTTTTGCAATTTTACAATGTTAAATCGCTTGCCATTAATTTTCTCTCTTCATAAACGTGATATAGTTTAAATATAATTTAAATAAATCTAATAAAATTAATTAATTAAATTCCCTGAGTAAATAAAGCAAGATAATGATTAATGAGTTGGTTAAAAAGATTGCAAAAGTAAAACTAAATTTATTCTTAAATTGATATACGTACTGCATTACTGTTTTATTAAAAAATGTTTTTTTTATATACAATAATTTAAATGTTTATTTATATACAATAAATTAAATATTCAAATTATTTTGTATCGTATGTCTATTAAGATTTCTTACATAAATCAGTGACCATTCTTTTAATTTAATGGAAATAAAAACTGTCTTGGTTTCTTTTGTGGACTTTCTCCATTGCCTCACGGAAGAGGAAATCTATACCTTCACTGTCGCACATGATATACGTATTACCACCGCGCTACCGCGCATCATCACCATGTAGCTTGCTCACGTCGCGTATGCCGCTTTCTCTCCCTATCAATAGAATAGGGTTACTTTACAATGCTATAATTTTACTAAACGTCACAGTGCAATACCCGAGACCATGGCAATGTAGAATTTCGACTGTATACTATTAATAAACTACCAGTACAAGTTGCACTCTCTTCTCGTTTAGATCTTCGAGTTATTTAGTAAATTGAATGAAGATTGTTAAATAAGTAAAGCTCACTCCGACAAACTGAAAAATTAGTTCATTTCATTTAATTGCTTTGAAACTTATTCACATTGCAAATCAAAAATAATTAATTTTATATAAATTGTGTAGCGTAAGTAAATATTGTACTCACATTACAGAACAGATTATTGTTCATTTCGAAGAAATCACAGGCTGTAAATGATACACGACGATGTTGCAGTTGATTCAAAAAGTTATTAATTTCGTTATTAACATGGTCCGGGTCCATAATTTTACGTAAGAGATTTTCCGTAACAACGCAATTCCAATCGTGACTATCACTCCAATTAGAATTTTGCCCGCTGTCCGCGTCTTCCAATGACAGTCGTATTTCTAAACTCGATTGATTCCTTGTACCGTTCAATTTATCAAACTTCATAGATTGGCATTTCAATGCAATTGCGCACATAATTATCTTGGTTTTCTCGAATTCTTGATGCACGAGTGCGCAAATCCAACAAATCAGACCAAAGTATATGCTGTACATAATCGAAATTATGTAAAATATCAGCATACCCTTATAGTTGTCGACTACAATAGCATGGTACAGGGTGGTCGTGACCATAAAGAAGCAATTTGCCGAGCAGAGAAGAAGATAAAGACCGTGAATATTGTTTATCATAACAACTAGATCACAAATATCTGCATAAGAGAAATCAATAAGATTTCAATATTACCATAATTTCTTCATAGACTGTATTAAATTGTATCTCACATCACATAAATTTACATTATCCAATTGTAATACAAAAAAATATTCGCGAAAGCTTACCATTATGCATTTCTCTAATGCGTCTGATCTTGAGCGCAATCAACGGCGCATCCGATAGTTTATCCAAATTACCAATTAACTTATTTATCGTTTGATATCTGTAATACAGCACATAAACGACAACATCGAAGATGAAGCTGTTGATTAACGATCGTGCCATCATGTAATAAAACACCAATTCGGTCATGGCAGTGTTATATGAATGCATAAAGTCATACAGGGCGTGCACAATCATGAACAAAGGGCAACACGTAAAAGTTATAAGAATCGCTATTGCTTCCATGTGCCTTACTGGGTGGTCATTCATATACGTTTCTCTCCTGATCTTTCGATCGAGCTCCTTCATTTTGTCCATCAGCTCCGACCATTCATACTGGCTGATTCCGTGATAAACGGAGTAATATGTCGAGACAACGTATACCGTATTATCCATGACGAAGAAGAATTTGTTTATTGACACACCCGATGTAAAATTTGCAAAATTCGAAACGTATTCTAAGTGTTTTATTAGAATCACTGTACACATGACCAGGTGAATGATACGTATGACTATCGTCACAAAATTTGGACACTTTAGCGGACGTGCAACGCCGACGCCCATCAACCATGACGTGTAAGATATTGGACGTAAGGTACGCTCTATCGACGGCGAGTTGTTGTGTACCGGCAAATGAATCTCCTTCATTTTTGCCTATTACTTTCTTGCTAATCGACGTTTTGCAAACTACATTACATTAAAACTTCTCGGTAAACAATATTTCGTAAACAAAATAATCAAATTTATCTGAACAAACGCACTCTTTGACTTCTGCTTCATACTGTATGTAACAGTTGTACAAAAGAGAGATCAGAAGCCATGCGCGCACGCACACGCGCATATACGTACACGCACGCATGCACGCACGCACGCACGCATATATACTAAATAAATATACGTACATATGTAAACGTGATCCCAGCACTGACTAATAGATTAATCTGTGACCCCAGGCTATGGCCTTTGGGCGTTGTCACGTAGACGGAAAAAACGGATATTCTTCTTTTGATAATTTGTTTTTTGTCGACACATAATCTTGAAATTATAGAGAGTTAAACGGGTATAATTTGCATTAACGGATATTTATTAGCATGAAGAAGTTTTATGTTGTTCCACCAAGAAGAATATAGTCTCATTATTAAAGAATAATTTTGTAAAATAATATTTAAAAAATATTCAATAGAAAATAATAGTATTTTCGAAATAAAAATTATTTTTTAAAAATAAGATTATATTATTTTAATTTGATAATATGTTAATTTAATTATATTATATTAATTTGATAATATTCTTAGAGAAAGAGCTACTCATATGATTAAATTAAATTAGGAGTATTTACAATTTCTTGTTGTTTTAAAAATTAAAATATTAACCGATTAATAAATTTATTAATAATATTTTACTAATTCTATCAAAAACTGTGAAATATTTATATTTATTTATAAAATTATTATTTAACTATGCACTGAGAAAAAAGTGTTATCTTGAACTCAAAAATTTTTCAACTGGGTTAAATTTCGTCGGTTCAAGTATTTATGCATTTAACTTAAATATATAAAATAGTTAATTTTTAATTTAAGTATTTATATATTTGATTAATATATAAATACTTGAATTCAAGAAATTTAATCAAGTTAAAACATTTAATCAAATTAACAACCATTTCTTCTCGGTATACATGTGTCATTTTCCTGACTATAAAGAGCCTAAGGGGATAAGCATGTAAAAACTGCCCCCGCACATAACATAAATTATTTATGATATGTGCTTTATTTATGTTATGTGCTAAATTAATACCATAAATTGACATCTATGTAACTAAAAATGATGGGGGAAAGCGTAATAAAAAAACTAGTTTTTTTCAAAAACGGCACAATTTTGATGAAAAAATATATGTTATAAATTTGACAAAAAATACAGATAAAAATTTTTTTATTTGTAGAAAAATTTTCTTGAAATTATATTTCAGAGATATACTTCCAATTTTTTTCAAAAGAAATCTTAAAATGTCTACTTCACATATAATCGGCGCGGCGCGGCATCATGCCTTCACAGTACACTCGCTCTAGCCGCGCACATCGAATGTACTAGTCTGGGTTTTATGTTGGATTCTTGAATTATTCTAACGACCACAAAGTGTATAAAAATATAGATTTTATTTTTATTTGTATTGTATATTTATCTTATGCGCCTTTCCTTATCGGAGTGCTTTTTACATGCGTGTATTTTGACAAAATGGACATATTTTAAATGAATCTCCTTATCTCTCGGGCAAAGAGGGATACTTGAAGATGAAGAAAAATTATTAGCTTCAATAAAGCTGAAATATATTTTTTACAATTTTCTTTTTAATTTTTAATTTTCTCAAAAGTATGTTGCAACTGGCACACTTCAAGTCTGTCGCTGCCGTTCAAGGCATTCTTTAAAAATATATATACCAATAGTACAAATAATTAAACAAATAAACAAATTCGATTATTCAAAGAAAATAATATTTTTCTAAAAATATTAGACAGTGAAAACTGAGAAAGTGACATGTGACATCATTACTTTCATACCTATAGCTGTGAATTGACGAGTGCTAAAAGTTGTTCTCTGCAGATAACAAAAGTACTACAACTTTTGTACCAAAACAGCTAGCGAAGAAATATCGTAGTACCAAATCTTAAAATTTCTTACATAATTGCATTGTCTCGTGCGTTATATTGTTTCACTTTCAAATTTGTGCTAATCAACTCCGAATAGATTATCTTCGTCGATAGTATCTCTCAATATTTTCGTCCACGTTCACACGGATTTATGCGGACAGCGGTCTACGCCGGCGAATTAATTGGATTAAATCGCCCGCAGTTTAATATTCATTTCATGCCTTATAGAGACGCCGCGAAGCTCGCAATCCGTATAAATTGCAGTGCCTTCAAAAAGCAATTTCATTTTGTACGTGAAGTTACCGCGGAATATGAAAGCAGGCTATCTTCTCCCGACAACCCTCTCAATTAGGAACCTAACTCTCGTAGAAATTATTACATCAGAAAATGTTCGAGACGATGTAATACCGGGATTACTACGGATAAGCATATGACGTAGAAAGACCGTAAATTTTGAACGGAAAAACAAAATTTTCGTCTCGTCGCGATACGCGGCCCAAAAATTTCTGCATCTCTCACTATTTGTCGTCTTAGATCCACCTGTGCACTACTTTACATAACATTTGTAATTTTTTTGTAAAATAAACAATTGTATTAGAATATACTTAGCTAAGTACACATAAACAAACCGCGCAATTTAATTTATGTAAAAAGTATATAGACTATTTAGTTTCTTTTCTTATTATCTATTTATTATACACAATTTATTATTCGCCATTTAAAATTATATTTAATTGTTTATTATCTAGCTATATTAATTGAATATTCATATACGTCCAATTGTGTAGCAACGAAAATTATTTTTATGTGGTAAATTATACCACCATATCATTTTAATATTTATATATGTATAAATATAAGGATTCGCTGTTATGCATATTAAGCTTTGCAGAAAAAAATAAAGAAGAAAGTATATAAAGTTGTGCCGTGGCTGCAATAACCCTCTGTAATTACGCGCTTAAATCACTGTCGGCGGAGTTATTGCAGCGGATACTTTCCGCGTGGCTGAATGCGCTCGAATGCTCGAATTCTGGCAGAGCGTCAGGTTATCCAACTTTTCGCAATCCTGACAAATTTCTTTTCCCTCTCTTCCTCGCAATCTTGGACTCCACGCGCGTTATTCCCGATTCACCGTGAAAACTGATGACGCGACTGCTCTTGCGACGTTCGAAACTTCAAAAAACGTTCAACTCGTCGCAAACGTGAAATCAGCGAGACTTTAGAGTCAGTGTGGGACATTAGACTAAAGGAAAAAAAATTATATCAAACAAACTACCGCATGCCAAAATGGATTATAGATTTTCATTAAGCTAAAAGCGTAAGCCTCTTCGTCAGCTATATATTAAGCTGACTTTTATTTAATTAATTAATTAATTAATAATTAACATCGGTTTTATGTGATACTTTTTATCTATCTATATTCCATATTACAGTCCGCCATCAACTCACTTTTAAAATTTAAATAAAAATTCTTATTAATTTTAATTATTTCAGCTATAACTCGCGGTTTGTCAAATCTTTCCAATACGACTTAATGCGTTTTGACTTAACGACTTTTTCAAAGCGCAAGTGACGTAGCTATCAGATTTGAACGATTGTTTCCTCCAAATTTACGTTTCTATTTCAACAGAATTCAGGTCTGCTCTCGTCGAGCATGAGTGAAATTCTGCGGAAGAAACCGGCAATCTCGGCGAAATAATTGGCTCCATTACAAGCTTAATGCGCGCCGAAATTATGATGGCGGAACTTTCGGCGGCATGTGCTCGCGGTCCGGCACCGTCGCGATTTTCCAACGCGCTTTTCCGCGCGATCTCTCGAAAATTTCCCCCTACCGGCGCGCGATGCTCCCGGCTTTCACGCCCTTTCCCAACCCTTCGCGCTTGTTCGCGTAAAATCGGCAACGGCGCCGCCGCCGGTCGGGGGATTCCCCGGCGCGTGACGCGCCCCGAAATTCTGGGTTTTAATTGCGCCGCGGACATTTGGGGGGGGGGGGGAGGAGAGGGCGGAAGGCATTAATGGACCGAATCCGAGGCGGAGGGCTGCGGCGCGACGTGCTGACGCAACGCGTACACTCGGACAACAGGGCGGATGTTTAATTGAGCATTCGGTCGCGCCCGCCCGAACGCGAATGTCTCTCATAATCCGGCGTGCCAATTAACGCTATTAGAGACATCGAGCGCGCACCAGCACGCACCCGGCCGACTGCGGTCCGCGATAAATCCGATAATTGATTGTGGATCGACGCATGTGTGCGACGGCCCATTACGAGAAGTCGTAGGCGATTATCTCGCGGAAGCGAATCTTCGTTTTAGCGAGAGTGAGAATTTTTTTCAAGAGTAAAGTCCGAAATGTCAGAATAATCACAGAGAATATAGCGGTATGACGAAGAAAATTTTTACTACTCTTCACGAAAGGGATGAAAGATGCAAACGTCATCCTCAATTTCTTCTACATTTTGCGCAACGTGAATAACAAAATGAAAAATTTTCTCGTTAAAAGTTATAGCTCAAAGCCTGAAAATTTGTATACAAATAAATCTATATATTCAATTTGCTGTTTACGTAAATAATAAAATTTTGAGCACTTGTGTATAAATTAAGCGATATAGAGTATTACACTTGGAAAGCATAACAGTTACCACGTTGGATTTAATTATTAACCCACCGTGTGATTAATTGCCCGGAGAATTATGGCCCTTGGCTATTGTTATGCTGTAAATACACGTGGTGTTCCATGTCAAACGCGAGTGAAATTTAGTCATTTTTCGCTTCGGCGGTCACAAGCGGAACCATTTCAATCGAAACCCCGCCATTGCGCCCTAATTTCATTTGCCACGTAAACGAAATGCAGAGAACGCTCGTGTTATTAACTCCCCTACTTTTCCACCCCTGTAATCTTTTTCAAAATTGCTTTCGTTGTGCGCGATTCGCGTGTGACGGGCCTGGCGCCAATCGGCATTTGCCGCCTCCGCGTTTAATTACGATCGGGAGAAGAGCGTTCGATCAAATTAAAAATTAATTCCTATCGCAATTCCTTTTTATCGCTGAGCGCCGCGGTCGCGAGAAAGACGCGCGAAACCTATCTTCGATTCGCGTGTCAACGAAGCACTCGGGAACTCGAGTCGCATCAACCGAGGAAAAAGGCGCGAAAGAAAATACGAGAGCACCCACATCGAAATACAGATATAATCGGACTCGCAGTATCGAAGTAAAACTCAACGCTGCGCTCCATCATTCACTATTCATCATCGACGTGTACAGACTCGCTGAATTACCCATCTGAATTTGATTTATTTCGTCGTCAGAATTCTATTTTGCTTAGTAAAGAAAGACTCTCATCCATCTCAACCATTAACGCAACTCACGGCTCATCGCTCAAAAATGCTATAAATTCCATTTATAAATTTATCAGATGAGCACGACACTCTTGCTCTCCGTACTTTTCGCGCTTTCGGTGCGTCGTACGTTGAAAAATTCGGCGTCGCGTTAAAATCTGCATTGAAAAAAAAGAGTGTCTCGTTGCATTAATTGGTAATCTGGTAGATTTCGCCAGTATCCCGTTCAAAAACGAACGAGATCTTATAGAAATTACAATAAAGCCTATCAAACGTTTTAATTATGAAATCTCGAGTTTTATTACAAAAGAAAAAACCATTTTTCTCAAGCATCTTGCGAAAAGAGTGGAGAGAGCCCTTTCCTTTTCCCCTCCCTATTCTCCCTGGCGAGGATAGCCCAAACGGATGGACGGACGGACGGACGGACGAATGAATGCACGGAGAGAACCCCGGATAATAGTCGAGAGTTTATAGAGCCTAACCCGTAGGAAAGTAACTGGTTTATGGGAAAACTTTCGCCACGTTCTCACACACGGAAAATTTACGTTTGCAGCGCTTCCGGAGAGGGGACCGGAAATCACAGGCCTGTCCATGCAGTACGCCGTCGGCGAGAACGTGACTGCCAACTGCAGTGCCTGGCCGTCCGTGCCTAAGGCCAATCTACGTTGGACCATCAACGGCGAACCGGTAAAGTACCTTTCCGCATCCCCGGCGCGCTAGGCAACTTCCCCGAGGCCTCGTCCGCTGTACCGGTGTGTTGCCGCACCGAGACGGCGTGTACGTGCCCGCCCGGCCACGGGGAAATGGCTTTCGCGTGTTCCTCAGATCGGCAGTTTATATAGATGAAGCCGTGCTAGTTTATCTTTTTCGCGCAGTTCATCTTTCTTCGGGAGGAAGAAAGCGGCTTTGTTGCAACTTTGTTACGCTCGCTAAAAAAAAAAAAAGCATAAATTAACATATGCACGTGAAGACTCTAAATCACAGAACAACAGTCACGGGAATATGTAATAGAAAAAAAAACATTGCGAGAAATTATTGCAAGCTCCTTTGGCGAAACGCAATCAAAGTAGCCAACATTTTAATTTAAATGTTGAATAAGCTGCAGGAGTACACGATTTTGTAATCGAAGTAGTGAGAAGACAGAAATCTCTCCGCGACAAAGATCTCGAGATAAAAGAAAGAAATTGTTTCACGAAAATGCTATTTTACTAAAAATTCTATAATTCCATAATTTCACCTGCTTAATGTTAATTGTATCTGCATTGGCCGAACTGGAAATTAAATTAAAAAGGGCTCGTTCAATTATGCATGTACATACTTGAGGCACATCCCGTTCCGAAAGACTTAAGCTTTACATGTTAAGTAGCCCTCCTCATATCATGGTTAAACTTCGCGTCACGTTTTTCACCGGCGAAAAGTCGGCTTCGGTTTCGTCAACGGATACGATCCCTTGACGGGGAAAAGTCCGGGAGCGTCCCGCACGACGGAATTGACTAGATAGGTACACGCGTATACACTCCGATCTCACCGGGTAAGCTGCTTTCGCGACGGAATCTGATTTCGCGTAAAGCGATAGTGTCCGCGCACTAGGAGAGACACTGGCGCGGCAACAAAAGCATTGTCGGGAGGAAATCTCGTTTCCTGCCACCCCGATGGCAGCAAAGTCGGGATCTCGAGGCCTACCCTCGTGCGCGATTAGTGTATTTGTCGTTTCGCGTGACGGACGCGAGATCTTCTTCGAGGATCCTGTCTCATCTCGTTCGGTGACCCTGACACGACTACGATCCCGATAAATCTACGAAGAGTTTCGCTATCGTCGCAACTTAAGATTTTTATCTTCATTTTGTTAAATTAAAAAGTCTGTCTTCAATTTCTACTAAAATTGTTTTTCTTTTCTATTAATAAAATTGTTCTCGTATGCTTTGTTAAAGGATTAAATTTAAATCAATTCGTCGAGTTAAATTATATAATTATTATTTTTAACTTCCGTGTATGTATGTCAAAATTTATTATAGCACAATAAAATGTATGGCAAAACTATAATACATCTAATTAACCTATTTGTACGATCAAATTGCTTAGTTTCAAAATAAGCATTCATATCAACATATGTAATTATTGACTAACTAGTAAATTAAAATTGTTTAACTCCGCTGTTTTAGTTAAATTAACGACACATATTGAGTAAGAGCAGATACGGACGATATAGGAATTAGCACTGTTAGTTTTGACAACTTCGGATATTCGAATGTTCGAAGCTTCAAACCTTCGAGGTTCAACTTCAAACTTCGAAGCTTGAATAGCTTTAAACTCCAAAGTTAACTTTGAAGTTAACTTAAAAATAAACTTAAATTGCATACGGCTTGACATTACAAATCTAATAGTAGAGTTTGATATACAGGGCACATGTTTCGCATATAAAAATACGATTGTAAAGCTGTAAATATGTAGCATTAGAAAATAATTTTTTTTTTAATTAAACTTCAAACTTCATTAATAGTTTCTTTATTGGTAGATTGAAATCGATGAATATAAAATGAATTTAAATTCACCTTAAACGTAGACATGCACGTTTAATGATTACAACATGCGTTCTATCAAATTTTTCATAATGCCATGATAACTTTATGTTCGCGCATCATGATTAAATTTAATTCTTAATTTAAATTCTCCGCGAGCAAGCTACGAGATAATATGCTAAACGAATATTGCGAGTAGCCTGTATAGTACTCGCTCATTAAAGTATGCGCGGGATTAACAAGATTAGTGGGCCAAAACGTGCAGTATCCTTTGATCAATTTAGAGTCAATTTTGCCTTAGCGAAAATTCGATTGGTCTCGCCACGTCCCTTTGCAAATTTTTTTTATCCTCAAGATCAAATATTTCGACACGAGCGCATTCTAAAATAAAGAAAATTCTTTGACGCTAAAGTCAACGTAAAATTTTAAATAAAAAAAAATTGTTTGTTGTAAAAATATATAGCCGTGTGCTTGCCAACTTGGTCTTTTTTTTCTTGCATCTAAATTTCCAATGCAATTTTAAAGCTTAAAACTTTTTCACTTTATCGCTACATACATATCGCGAGGGAAATAGTCAATGCACGCAATTTCCTGTTTCATTATGTTTGCAACTGAAAAAAAAAATTAATACCAAAGAGAAAATGTTACAAGAACAACGCGAAGTGTAGTAATATTCGCGGGACAATCAGCGGAAAGAGAAAAAAAAACCGGCGGACGGTTTGCTGAACGGGCTCGGTGAAATGTAAAAGATTGTCGTGCAATGTGCAAAATGTGTTCCTTAGAAAAGCGTAATTTCGCGCCAAATTGATCGCCGTGCCGGATCCAAAGCAAATCTCCGTTGAACCGTCAACAAAGCGGCGGGCAAAGTACATTTCCCTCCTTTGCCCGGAGCACTCTCGGCACTTTGATTGTCGCGGGCGCGTTTCTGTAAATTAGAACGGGCTGCGCGTCTCCGTGAAAAATGGCTCGCGTTTTGTATGGAGGTCGATTAACCCTCGCGGGACCAAGTTCTAAGGGTTTCGTAACGTGGCGAATAAAACTTAAAACTGATTAAATTGTCCTGCAATCACGCATCTAAAACTCTCTATAATTTCTTATTCAATACCGTCCCTTTGCCTCTCAGCCCTTAGAACACCCGTCTTCTAATATGAAACTTTATTTGAGCATTTATTTCATAAATGAACTTAAGAATTAAAGCGGACGATTCGATTAAAAGTTCAAATGCTTAGATACTTACATCAATTTGCCTAAATTAGCGTCAAAGCTATTATATGCGATCTTCTTAATATTATAAAACATTTCATACAAAATGCTGATAAAATTTATTCCAATTTATAAAACCACATGCATATTTTAAATAAACATTGTTACGTTTTAATAATATAATTTATAATATTTTTATTTATCTATAAATGTATATCAAAATTGTTGAAAAACTGTGTTTTAATTGTTACTTTATTGTGCTGCTAATTAATGACGGCAAACATGCGAATTACTTGTACGCGATACATGTGCTTACGAATTCATTACGACGTTTTATTTTCCCGGCAATAAAAGGCAATCCGGTGAAAAGTCTCCGTCGCGTTTTTTTATCTCCTCCCTTTGCGAAATCCATATAAATTTTCTTGAAGGGAAATACCCAAAGTTCGCAATTCTGATAAGTTTCCTCTTTTGTCTACTTCTTACGTTCGATTTTATTTCGCAGTCGCGCACGATATTACTCGGCAAATAATTCGAGTTTACGATTTCGAGGAGATGAGAAAAGCATCGAGACCGGTTTTATCGGCCGCTCCACAAACATATATATATATATAGTATTGAGAATCTCTTTTTTTTCATATTTCACGTGTATCGATCGATCGTACAAGCATTACACCCCGTTCTATAACGGTAGGTAGCTATTACGGCAATTTTACGTCGCCGTCGCGCGCCGCTTGATATAAGTTCGCAAATAATTCGAATTCACAATATTGTCGTATACAGGATAGGAAAGGCAACGATACGGACGGACTTTATCGCTCGTTCCGGGAAAGAGAGGGAAAAAAAAAAGTAGAAACAAGATTTTTTTCGCGTTCCTCGGTAGAGCGATGAATCGATCGTAAGTTATCGTGCATTGCACGGTAAAGCCGAGCCGGCCCGGCCCGACCGGCTGACACAATGGCGGGTTGCGTGCCTTTTTATTAACATACGAGCCCGAAACTGCAATCGCGGTCGATATATAGTGACATATGGCCGCGCTGAAAAGCACCCGGGCGCCACTTTTTATACGTAATGGCTCGAATCCGACGTCGGTCGCACGTCTTTTTTTTTTTTCGCCTCCCATCCCCGATGCGGGGGTGATATACGGGCGGGGCTGGCATCGGCGAGATGGGAATTTAATGCGAGCCCATATTTGAATGATACGACGCTTTTTCAGCGACCGACGCGCAATGGTAATAGTCTTTCTTTATTATTACGCTCCTCTACGCGGGAACAAGTTTCAGCCATTTTTCAAGCGACGCCAAATTCGCGCGGAAGTTTTCCGACGATCCGAAATAATTCCTCCGGTTCGATTCAGACGCCGGCCGTCTCGTAAAATGATGCATAGCCCATCATGTTCTTGCCTCCACGTGCAACGATGTGTAAAATCATCAAGTTACCGCTGAGAATGCAATTAATAGAAAAAGGTCAGCAATACTGGTATGCCACTTTGGCTTTGGATATTTCTTAAATAAAAGCTAAGAATAAAACTTCAAAAACGTAAACTAGAAAGTGTCTTCTATCAAATGGTATAGCAGTTTTGATAATATTGTTTCAATAATTTTGCAATGATAAATGTTTTCAAAATGTTAAAAATTAATGTCTAAGAATCTGGGCCCAAAATTGGCATAGTAAGCTACAAAAGTACGAACAACATATTGGCTCGATATTGGTCCAATTCTGACCAACCATTGACCAAACGATCCGTTTTGTTCAGGTATTTATAATTAATGGGCAGATAACGATTTCTAGAAGATCTCTTCGAGCATCATTAAAATTCATTTCAATGTAGTAATTCATAAAATTTCATTTCAAGTAAAATATTTTTAATGATTATACAAATATATGCTGTTTTTATATGTATAATATAATATGATTATATAAGAGCTAGATCCAATTAAAATTTTTTATTTTATTTTAGTTATTTAAGCAAATCATTTTTATATTAAATTAAAAGAATTCATTTCATTTCCGGAAATAAGAATATGTTGCTTTAGGAGACGTATGCCAGTATTAGCTACCTTCTTCTAATTTTTGTGTTCTATAAGTTATTTTATATTCATAATCGCTGATATAAATTTCTTGAACATATGTAAATTTAAAACGTAATAAATTATTAGTATTGAAGCACAATGAATAATTTAAGATTTTATATAATCGTAAAGTCGATATGTGTATTTTTGTTTCTTTTCTCCACGCGCGCGAAGGAGAGACCCTTTCAAGATACGATTTGTATTCCCTGCGTAACGCGCCTGGACCCGTGATAAAATGGATGTCTTTATGCGAAAAAGCCGCAATCGAACGTGATTTCGAGAAGGCCATAAGATTCCTTCGCAAGTTTTTCCGTCGCAAATTCTCAGATTCCCGCGAGCTTCATACGCAACGTTGTAGACATCGAAACACATTTTCAAGGGACTACAACGAATCATTCAGGAGAAACGTCGCGAAGATTGAACAGATTTAAGAGTCGCGCTCCACCGAGATTAGATTGTCCCAAGCTACGCCACCGCTTCTTGGACGATTTCTTGGAACTACTGAAAGGAACCCTCACGCCGCTTATATATGCCTCCCTTTGCGAAGGGTGCGATCGTCATGCTGCCCGCACGCCCTACGTTCTTGCCGGAGGGCACTCACGCACTTTCAGAAGAAACTCTAGAAGAGAAAGAGAGAGAAAGAGACTCGTCGAGAAAAGGACGCCGTCACTCATGCTCCAAAGTTATCAGATCCTCTTAGAGCATCATTAAAATTCACGTGGAATCCGCGGTACTTCGAATTTAAATTATCTCATTCTGAGATATATGTCTAAAAATTCACGACAGGACGTCAGGAACAGATCTTAACGTATATCAACTCTGCAATAAAGACCTAGAGACTTTGGTAGATTTTCGTAGACGTATGCGCGTCTTGAAATGAAACAATTTAAATTCTCGAAATTCTTTCTTAAATTTCCTCGAGAGAAAGAAGGGGACAAGTTGATTCCCACTATTTTACCCTTTAAATTACACATTTTCTCTACTTGACGAATTACTGTATAATCTTGTATTTCTGTGCTTTTTGAAGTCGCTGATTACAAATTTGAAATCACACTTCAAAAATTTTCAAATGACAGATATGACTGCTATATAGGGAAAAATTAGTTTAAGTCTCAAAAAATGTAAATCAAATTTATAATATAAAGATTTTTCAGGTCGTTAATTACGAATTTTATGACAAAATAAAATTATAAAAATTTTTACAACAATATAAACACGGATCTCAATCTTTACAGCTTTTAATTCGTAACTTTATTGATATTTATGTTCACAATACATACACGAAAAATCCGGCCTCTCTCATAACACTGCGACTAGTATATTTTATCCTTGAAAAATTTTATTTTGCCTTTTGCAAACATCCCATAGTTTAAATATAAATCTACAGTTTTTAATTTTTATCTTAATTTGTCGTAATAAATCAGTAATTTGTTCACAAAAAAATCTGGCGCACAAAAAATTCTCGGAAAAAATATATATTATATTTTTGAAATGTGAAGAATATTCAGTAAAATTTTTAGTCTCTAATTTTTAGTATTATCTGAGAGATCACATTTTTTTCAAAAAATCTTTTTATAAAATTAGAGATAAAAACCATAAGAAACATGTAAAGTAAATATTAATATATCAGAAAAATGTAAAATTATACTTACTTTTATTAACCTGTAAACAATACATCATAAAAATAAAAGAGAAAAAGGTGTCCAGTATACTGGACCACCAAAGAATCAAGATAAATTTTAAGATTAGTTATACTCGATAAGATCCGCTTCACGATCTTGCCTTCACAAAATTTCAGAAAATAGCAAACACAGAGCTATCGATTTTAAATCTCTCCTATAAACGCCTCTCTTTCCTTCTCGAAGAATTCCCTCGTATCAAGCAAAATTTTTGGCGGCAGATCGTAACTCCGCTCTTATCCCGAGAAGGATCCCGGAGGAACCTGCGAAACGCCTGGCAGGTCGACACGATTCGCCGCGAACGGGCCAGATCGATTTCGGACGTTCAACAGAATTAGGCGATCGATCTGCGGTGCACGATACCCGCGAGATCGCCGCTGGGGAAAAATGCTCGCCCATCGCTTTTCGTTACGTTTACGAGCCCAGTAAAATTCCAACGAACATATCTATATATCTCTCTTCCGTCTCTCACATCCCCTCGTCATTTTTCCTTCGTGAACGACGACAGCCACTCATCCCGAAGAGCGGTCGCTTCGCGGTCTTGGTCGCGTTTCCCTCGCAGATGACGTGCGAAGTAACGCGAGGTACTCGATCGATCGCGAAACGCTTCCGGCATTCGCCGGAAAGGCTCATGCTGCGCGAAATTATTACATCGATTCAATATATATATTGGTCCACCTTTTTTCGCAGCTTTCTATTTTTTTTAACTACTTTTCTTAAAGCAAATATAAGGTTTTTTGTTTCTACAAGATTTCTCTAGAGCATTAATACGTGTTAAAAAATAGGAACAATCATTAATTATCAATTACAAAAATATCATATATAAATAAGTAATTAAAATTAACGCTTTTTCATGGAGAAATGGATTTTCCATTAATCTTATAAAAATCAAAACTTTTTACGATCTTAGTACACTCTAAAATATTTTTCAGAATTTTTTAGTTTTTTGTTTCGTTTTTTGACAAAGAATATATAAAATAAATATCTTCCGTTCTAAATTCAAGTTAACAATTGTGTTTTTTAAAATTTTCTTCTTAAAGATTTTTTAAGCTATAAAATCCAAATGTAAAGGAAAAAAAATTAAATTTCAAAAATTCAATATAACGGCAGAGTAAAATTTCAAAAATTTCGACCTCAGATTCAGGGACCAAAAGAATCCCCAGAAAATAAATTTGCAAACATTTTGGATGTGAAGAAAAATATGTGGCTGAAAGGGTTAAATAAACTTAGCTTTCAGCTTCCCTTTTTTAGATCTCGAGTAAGGTATGGAGCGAGCTGAAATTTACTCAACTGAGCCCTCGGTAACCAAGAGCGACGCGACGTCGATGCAAAACGGTCTTAGGTCTCGCACGCAAGAGAATTCCAAGGGCTTCAAGAGCGGACTATAAATTGTCTTCCACGAGGAAGGGAAAACCGCCGCCGCTTCACCAGACCCGCCGACGAGAAAATTGTCCCTGGCGCACTCGCGCGCGCGTGTTTGATTATCGCGGCGCTCATATGTAACACGTATAGGTTCGCCTTCGTACGGGATCGCGTTGTATATCGCCGGCCATTCCCACGGGAGCCGTATACACGCGTGTATACCTGTACGTGCTGTAACGTTGTATTTCGGCGAACGCGCGAGCGACTGGAATTTCGCGCGCGGAGAGGTCCGCCGGGAGGATCCCGGCGTCAGGATCAAAACACCGCTGGGAGTTCAACCCGATAAACAACGGCGTGGTCGACGAGGCGTACGTGAGATCATTCCGGATCGCCTCAACAACCGACGGCGGCTTTTAATAATTGCCGGTTACTCCGCGAGGTTACGTGAATTCGTAAAGACTTTCCCCGCGAAGCTCTCCAGCGGCGGCGCCTTTATTACGGGAAAAAGTATGGGTATAGACAACTTTTCTCTTATCGCCTGGGAGTATCTTCTTACGTGCGGAATATTTGATACGCAATGAAACGGCAGGGGATATTTCAACAAGAGCTGAAATTACAAATGCAGGAGAGAAATTAACGATTTCGAATTGCCAAGAGAGGCAAACACCGTTTCGGGGAATTATTTATTTGTCGGAAATAAAATATGTCACGTATACCGCGCGCACAAGCGGGAAGGGGGGGGGGGAACTACAAAGTATCGTAAAGCAAAACGCGTACACATAAGCCGAGCAGAAAGGATACGGCGAGGATATGGGATCCGTGGTATACAGTAAGCACGCGATATTTTCCGTTATTTAAAAGTCCACCCGATCGCCGCTGGGAAATCATCGATAAACACGATAGTAACTCGATACAGCGAGCGAGAGGATAAAACGGTTGACCCAGTTTTACGACCCGACGGTGGAGGCAACGAGCATGGTTTATCGATTGTAGTTCCAGTCATTGTTCCTATTTCTGTTACATGACTTCCGTCGTTTTTAGTGTCGTCCGGCGTTCCGGAAAAAAATTTTTTTTTTTTTTTTTTGAGGGGCGTCAAGCACCGCGAAATATTCCCCTGTCTTTTGTGGGAGACACGACGCAACAATGTCCGGGAGGAGTGACAGGTGCATCCAATACGAAATGTAATCCTTTCGGGGGGGAAAAAAAATGCGCTTTCCGTTTCGGACACTTCGGATTTTGATCGATGTCACTCGGTGAACGACAGCATTCTCGATTCGTCACGTCGCGCATCATGTGTCTTTCGAATGATCGTATGAAACAAAAAAAGAGAGGGAAAAGAGAGAAACGAAGAACGAATATTCAAGATTCATTATCGTCGGAAAAGGCTCGACGTGCGAGAAGAGGACCGAAAAGGGAATCATGAATCGTGCGAGCGGAAAGGGCGTAGGAGGATCGAATGGGCGGCGGTCTCGAAGGCCTCTTTGCCAGGGACAGCTTTGATCGTGTTTTCGTCGATGGGGAAAATTCGAAACGCTTCCGCGAAAAAGCGCGTTTCGTTTTCTCGCCTAAGCTACGACGCCCTCTTCTTCACGTTGCGAAGGAAATAAAGCGAGCAGGAATAAGGATCGCGCACGTGAGCAGGTACTTTTCCCTCCCTTCGGCTCTCTCGTCTTGTGCCGGCTCCTTTTTCCTTTCTCCCTCTCTCTCTCTCTTTTTTTTGCCGCGCCCTTTGCCGTTTGCTCCGATTTCTTGCGCGTCGGGTGGAGCTCGCCTGGGCGCGATGCGTGTTGGTTTTCTCCCCCGGACGTTTTTAGGTTCATTAGCAAACGTCAAAGTTAAAACTCGACTCGTCGTAAAAGTTGCTATTGGTGTTTGTGTAAAAGTTTCGAAAAAAACGTCGTATTATTTTTGGACCACCGCCTACGTTTAATCTGCAAAAGTTTAATGCAGGAAAACTCAATTTCGAACTAGTCAAAGAATCTGTGTACGGGGAGGAAAAAAAACGCAGGCAACCTGAGATATGTTGTACCGCAAGACCAATAATTGCATGTTGTGCGATTACATCGCAGTACGGAAAGAACGGTTTTGTTGAAACATCTGAAAGTTTAGCTAGTTAAGGATTTGAAAACATTTTTATCGGACCATCGAAACGATTATGCAGAACATTTGAGCATGATGATGATACCATTGCAAAACATTTTAATTCTAACCAGTTTACATCCTACGTAATATTTTGATAGTCCAAACAAAATTGGTTTTAGATCTGTACGTAGTTAGATTTTTCAATTTTTTATACGATAAAAAGGTTTTTTTCATATTGTACTTTTAGAACATTTATTATAATACTGGTGCCATATCATTTAATTCAATATTATCTAAGTTCAGAATTTATATAATATTTATAATAATAAAGTGACTATTAAACTAATACAATTTAATTTATTTAACAGATGTAGTAAAATTTGGCATGCAAACGACACAGTGCTTTGCCTCGGTTATGTGCAATATGAGAAACTGACAGGTCTTAAATGAAATTATAAAAGGAAGAAACGTTCGATTTTTCGTATATCCACGAATTCGATTAATGGAGGTCGGAAGAAATGTAAAGGACGGTTAATCTTCTTATCAGGAAATACAGCACCCCTCTGTTCGAGGAACAAAAGCAATCTACACGGGGACAACTGGAAAACAATTTATTCGGTATCGAATGGCCGCATTTTCTTGTTTTCCTCGAAGTTGATTACGTGTCCGACCGATCGATCGATCGATCGAATACTATCGCGTCTCTCTACGCGTAGTCTCGCTCTGCAGTAAGTCCCTTCCTTAATTTCTATCACGAAACCCGATGACAAATAGCGCGATATAGAGGAAGAAAAAGCAACGGGCTCCGTTGATTGGACGGCAAATGTAATTATTAATATCTTGCTGTCCGCGGGATCGCGACGCCATGATATTCATCAGGGATCGGAAATCGGACGGGGCGGGCTCGCTTCCTCGATTCGTTGGGCATAAAGTAAACTAAAAGATTGGATTAGTTCGGTCACAGCCGGACGGACAGCAATGTATAGAAAAAGAAGGAGATAGAGAAAGGGAGGGAAAGAATCCAATCACGTACAATAGAATTACCGAGTTATTTCAAGATCGTGCAGATTAATTCAACAATGTGTTACCCGTCGAGGTACGATGCGCGCCTAGAAAATTGGTAATGGTTTAAAATGAGACGTTAATGTTATCTATCGTGTGGAATGCTGCTCGTCAAAGTAATGTGTAATTGTTATTCATGGCAATATGAATTTAATTTCAATCGGTTTCCAATCTAACTATTATGTGCAGCCGCATTATAAATATTTTAGCGCATGCACTATTGTGGATAGTATACGTATTACTGACAATTTAACGGGTAAACGATTCAACATGACGATAAATTAGCTCTAATGAACATTCATATTATATGATGCTAATGTAATAAATATATCCCTAATAGGTTCGAAATCTTCAAAATGTACATGCAATTGTTGTGCGATTGTAAAAGCAATTCAATATTACGATAATTAATACGACATGACTAGTTTCATTTCGACGTATAGACGTAAAGTCAACGTTATTTAAACCGTTCCCCCGTATTACATTTCTACGTATATCAATTTTCATAATCAGTCCCGCGAACTGATGACTCTGGTAGAACGCGCAAAAATGGAGGACATTTACCTTCTCGCGCAGCTCTTCTCATTTTCCGATAATTTTACGAGATAATCCGAAATATATACCGGATCATAATTGACGGGACAAACAAATCAAAAGACCTACATCTTTGTCGGGACTCTTATTAGAGCGCCTCCAGAATGCGCCCCGTGTCTTCCACCTTCCCTATCCTACGTCCTCCCGCAGGACTCACTTGGGGTCGTCTAAGCGATAATCCGGGGATAGGGGGTCAAATACTCGCCCCTTCGACATGTTAACCGATTCCTATTAATAGCCCTGGTCACATTTGAGCGCTGTAGATTATCAACTAATTGGATTAGCAGTATTAATACCGACACGGGAGGGCATACCCCTCATTAGATTCACTCAATATTGCACGGCGATATTCCCGGCGTTGCCGAGCACACGGGATCGCGGTGGGCACACAAACGCACACAACGTACCCGCGACACACACGTTCCGCACACCCCCGCCCGCCGTACACACCCCCGTCACGTAGCTGCCGGCATAATGGTCAACGTGCGTGTGTTTCCTTGTGGACACACACGCGGGGCGGAGGAGGGGGGAGGGCCACGATCTCGGCGTGCACGTGCTCGGGGGAGAAGGCAAATTCCGCGATCCGGCGCACGTGACCGGAAGTAAACACGAAATCACGGGTCTCGCGAGCGCCGTTAACGCGGAAGGAAGACCCCTCCCCCCGCCCTTCTCCCCGCTCCGTCCCCCTGCCGACCTGATTATTCAGCATTGACTCGCTCGCGCGCGCACGTGCGCCCGATTATTATCGCCATTCGCGATTCCCGCGCGCGACTGCTAATGATCCTCCGCGGCGCGGACGGTCTCGTCCGCGGGCATTGTCTTCGGCCGATATAATGCATGTTTGATATAAATACAGACCGCATGCTGAATACCGCATTGTGCCTCGCGACGCATTCAGCGTCGCGCAGGCGTTGCCCGTTACCACAGCACTGCCCTCGTTTAAGCCAGCCGATATAATAAAATGTATAGTGCGCGGAAATCATGTATGCAAAGCGAAAATCATAATAAATAATTAATTAATATTCGTAAGCTAATACCGCGGAAATGCAATAGACGGCAGTTTGTGTAAAAGTTGTCATTTTATCGTGGTATTTCCACTTATTGAAATTCTATATCTCAACGTTCTACGTCTATATCTCAACGAACTATCTCAACGTTAGTTGGAGAATTCAACGTCATCTCGGAACACCGAAGTTCATTCAGTCGGAGGCAGTGGTGTCGATTTTTAAATCGGACACTGATCTGAAGATCTGGATAACCGATACCAGCCAGAGACATATTAAAACAGGCTGCTTGCAAGGACCGAAATCCTATAAGGTGGGAGTGTAATCCACAAAAAAAGAAGAGAAAACGAGTTAGTAGGGCACTTTTTTCTCTAACTCATATTAGGTTAAAGAGAGAGAGAAAAAGAAGCTGCTGTACTAATTCATTTCTTCCTTTTCTTTGTAGAGGACACCCTCCCCTACTTTACAAGTAGTCTATCTCAATATAGTACCAGCGTTGCAGATTTCGGAGAGTTAATCATATACTGAACACTTACTAATTCTTTGATGTGATTGGTCCTTACCTTTGGTTCTTCATCTCCTCTACAGCCGCGGCTATGTGTCGGCAGAAGTCCGAAATCTGCAATTATGGCTGGTATCCTTTGTTCTCGAGCCGAGCACGCGAAACTAATTGAGCGGCGCTACATTATAGAAAATGTTGGAATCTGACCAATCAAATCAAGTCATTTTCAAATTAACACACACACACACGCAGAACCACTTCACTCATGTACACATAAGGCTTGCGTACATAAGTCTAACATTTCCTCTTGGATAATGGATCTTGAATTGGCTTCATCGATAGAAGGGCTAACATCCATTCAGCTCAGTGTATCAGAGTCAAACGAGAATCGGGTAGAGATGACGCACATATTGGCTTGCGAACGCACACTCACGTGCGCTGTTAATGTGTTCGTCATTCGCTGTACGGAGGCTGAAGCAACGTCTGTCGCACGACGTGCGAAATATACACATTACAGGAGGAAAGGCGCAACGAAATTACGCCCCAAGGTTCCAATCTGAATGTCAAATAGATTTTGGAAAGTCGGCTCCTCGCGCTGCTTCGTTGAACATCCCGAGTAAACGTACGGCAGTCCTTCTTCCCGATTGTTCGCGAAACATTTGCCCGATCTACGCTCGCCGCAGCAAAGTAAGACTTGTTCTACTTGGGAATCTTCGTTCCCAAACTCTCGAAGAATAATACGCACCGGCCGAAGCATAACATCGTGAAAAAGAAAGACCTGTGTATGTTCGACGGCTCGAGTTAAAAAGACGACTCGATAATTCTGGAGCACGGGGCGGAGATCTCAATATTTCATGTTTTATCTATAATTTTCTCTGTATTACTTTTAAAATTATCTCTACATTAAACGTGGGGCTTCATTAAATGCGCGTATTAATCAATAAATACAATATCAGATTCTAATAATTCGGAAGAAGTTGAAAATAACGCGGACGGTTTGCATATAATGAATAGATTACCGCGAGTTACAGATAATGTGAATTAAATGGAAAGACATTAAAAACTCAAGCGATAACAATAGGATCAAATAACATTTTGCAACTCTCGTCAGGCAACCCGGCGCTTATTCAATATCGGAGAGGTGCTCTCCGCCGTAGCGGAGCTCTCCCCTTGAAAATTTCCCCGACACTCAATTCCAAAAGTTCTTGTTATGCAAATATACTTCCCGTAGCTCAGCGAGTATTTATGTTAACTTCGTTGCAACTGGCCTCGTAACTTCGTCTATGCCGTACTTTCAGCCGCGCGCGACTTTGCTTCTAGGAATCAGCAATTTGCCGTGAAAGGAAAGAAAACACTGATTGCACGGAGGATCTCGCAGAAGAGTTTAATAAACTTCCTCGAATCACGTTCCGCTCTAAATTCTACTGTATAAAGTACTACTGCAAAATGACGGAAAGTTTGGGTGGCAGCAGAAAAAAGAAATTATAAATAAACCGCGAGAACACGGAAAAAACGATTCTGCTCAAGTATGTGAACGTTACACCCAACAAAAAAATTTTTTGCTGATATAAACAATTTCTTGATGTCACAATCAAAATGTATCGCTAATTTTGTATCCGCTAGAATTTTGGCTGTCACGTATAGAATTCGTAAATTCTGCTTCTGTTAGTTAAATTGATTAAGTGCACAATACATATCACAATATTTCCTAATTATTTAGCTACCTCAGCTAATTTTTACACGCATATAATTTTTGCTAAAGTTGCAAGATTATTTTTTTGAGTGTAGGTAAGATACAATTCTGGAAGATAAAAGTTTGAAAATATAATTATAACGGACAATCAAAATAATTGCTGCAAAGTTTTCAGTCTAGCAGCTAACTCTTTTGAGCATCCAATATAATTATTTTAAGATTTCTTTAATAAAATTTTCAAATACTTTAATTAATCCATGTTTTCCAAGTAGGAAACGTAAAATATGGAATATGGAACATATGCAACTTTAATCTTGCAGTTGTGAAAAGAACAGAAAATAATAAATGTAACTTTACAAGATTGCAAGTTAATTAATAAAAATTAATAAAAAGATTGTAATTTAATTAATATGAAAGAGAAGAAATAGAGATTAAAACTTTCAGAATAAAATAATGGAGGGTATGATAAATTACAATATGACATACCGGACTTTACGAGCTGTGCTCCATATATCACAGCCTCGTAGGTTAAAGATTAATATTCAGAATTTTAAAATGACTGTGTGTCTTGGAAGAAGGATGATTGTACGTAGCACCGCAATAATGCCACTTAAAGTGTAGCATACTCTTTATTTTCGCTATTCCGAAACTCATTTCGCGCCGGGGGAAAAACTGCAAGCGCCGCTCACCGAATATCTAGAAGAGCTAAAAGATGCGCATTTCGGAAGCAAAACGAGACGGCGAACGACCGGCGCATTTCGCATGCAGCAGCGCGATCGCCCGAAAATCGACAAAAATCTGTTTTCGATATTCGCATTCGGAAGCTCCAAATTGACAATCGAAGCTGAAATCGTTTCGCAAAAGCCCGGTGCGCGACGTGAAGAGAAAAGGAAAGAGAGCTGCTCTCAATGCGATTCGGTCGCGTAAAAATCGCGGCGGCTCGCAAAGTATATCCTTGACCGATCCCACGTTGCTTATCGAGACTCGTACGAGCAATGAATTTTTACGGAAACGCCGATAAGGCCGCGCGACCAGGGAGGAGAGCGACCGGAAAACGCCCGATAGGAAACGCGCAACCGGTGGGTGGGCAGCGGCAAAATCGAGGGAAAGAGAGAAAGCAAGAGAGAAAGAGAGAGAGAGAGAGAGAGAGAGCCGGGAGAAAAAAAAAACACGGAAGATTTATGCCGCGCGTATCCGCGCGGCCGATACCGGCCATCGATTTTCCGGCCGTGCGCGCCTATCGCGGCACTGATTTCCACCCCCTGCCGCTACGAAGAACGAGGCGATACGTCTCGTTCAATTTTTTTTCCCCTTTCTTTATTATCCGCGCGAAAAAACGAGTCGCCCTCGGTAGTGTACCTCACTTCCGCGACGTCGGAACTCTGTGCAACCGGATGATCGCGCGGGACCGACGAGGATTGCCGCGCCCGCCGTCCGCTTAATCTCGTCCCAACGTTTCCCACGATGTTTGCGGACGACGAGCTCGAATCCGGGGTCTCTTTCGTTCCGGCAAATAAAACGCGACCGTTTCCACTGCGAACGCCATCGAACCTCAAGATGCTGAAGTCATCATTTCTTCATTGTATTCGTTTTCATAAAAATTTATTAAAAATACATTCTCATTAAATTTTCGGGTTTGATCCCGAAGACTTCAACTCGAGGTACGCTGTGTAAAACGTTCTTTATTTTTTTAAATGTAATATTTTTACGAGTCACGTCCCTCATGTCCGTTACCGCAACGCGCGTATCCCCATAATCTCCCGCGCCTCGCGGAGCTTGTTAAGTTATTTATCAACAATGTTAACCGCGATTTCTCGCTGTTCAGTAAAATTATTCACCCTTTTTGCGCGCCGCAAAATACACGGGCGCTTTTTAGCTCTTTTTCCGATCCGTCGCGGAGTGTAATAAGCGTACCCCCCCTCGTTATACGGCATGACAGAATTTAAATCTCGAATACTCCATTATCCCTTCATCCTGGCATTCACGTAGAGACGCGCGCGCGCGCGTATGTGTGTGTCAGGGCACACGTGTGACGCGGAGTGAATGGGTCAGCACGACATATCGTTCTAAAACAGAACTCGAATAAGGATCCATTAACGATGCTGTCATCGTTAGGACCGCTTCATGCGGACGTATAATTCACTAACGACGCGATGAGTCTGTCCACTTGTAATATCGATTCCACGTTAAGCAAAATACGAAGTCGCATGGAATTCAGGGTATCCCCGAGGCACGTTGATCAAGCATTATTTCAGGTTACTGAAAAGGGATCGAAAGAGGGCATCGGTAAAAAAAAAAAGAAAAGATAAAAGCGAGACAAAACTGACATGGTCAATTTACAAAATTTGCTCAATATCCGCTTGGTTTCTCACCGACCGTTTTTTTCAGAGGCATTTATTAATTAACGAGTACTTGGTACGATCGTAATACGAACTGTAATGCGAAGAACTGTTTAAACGAAGAACAATGTCTTTTTTAATTTCTCCCGGCGACACGGCACTTTTTATCACGATAATTTGCCAGTTTACGATTATTACGTTATTTATATTACTATGTTTCTCGAGGGGACACGGTTCAATCGTTAATCCGACGCTACTGTAAAGAAAAAGCGCCGGAAGGGAATGGCGAACCGAGGGAGGATAGACGTGGAAAAACTCGTCGCAATGGTACATGTAGTATCCGAAGTGGTATACGTGACGCGCAGGCCGTGTACGTGGTGCTCCCGCGGAAGACTTTCCTCTCCCTTCCGCGATTCCTCTCCTCTCTCTGTCCTTCCTCTGGCAATGTCCACTTATCGACATCCCTCGTCACGAGATGCGTTACCGCGGAAATGATACGTACGTGTCAGAACATACGGTCGGAAGCGACGCGCACCACCCTTCCGACCGCGCGGATCTATTTCCTCGAGATTCTCCAAATTATCTGCAAGCTAAGAACCCGCGTACGCAACAGAATTTTCAGCACGACGGACACGCAGAAAGACTGCGGCAACCCATTGCGGAAATGTCGTATTTCACTTGAGGTTGAAGCATCGTAAACACGTTGAGAATTGTTGCTGCAATTGTAAAATGCAATTTCGCCTTCAGAAATATTGCAATGCAACGTTACAAATTAATAGCCTTTATTCAGAACATTTATTATGAAGATGTCACGCTTTCTTTGTTACTCTATTTTTGTCTTAAGTCTAATAAAGACGAACAATACAAAAGACAAAATAAGTTAGATTTTCTTTTTCTTTTCTTTTATTGTGGGTCATTGCACTTTGATGTAAAATATTGTTTATCGTTTCAAATAATATAACATGTAGCACGCGACTATATAGAAAAGTTTGATTAGTTTTCAGTACATTTTGTATTTAAAAAATTAAAAAACTAAATGTATAAACTACGTGTTTTGTTTTTCATTTTTATTTTATTATTATTATCTAAGCAGATCATGTTTTTAAGGGGTAATAGATTGAAAAAATAAGTAATTTTTAAGTATAAATTGTCGAAAAGATAAAAAAAAACCTTTAATAGCATTAATACAGCGTAGTATTTTAAAGAAATAAAAGATGCCATTTAAAATTTTAAAAGACCTACGTCAATATTTGACTTTCTCTACACTTGTATTACGTTTATATACATGTTGGATAAAAAAAGAGAGTTCGTTTCCTCGTTAGATTCACAAGGTATTCTTTATTCCCATAAAATATTAAGGTTTAACGGCTGCGGGGAGTGCACGCTGCGAGTAGAATAGCATCTCAAAAACTGACTGGAATATAAGATCAGGAACAACAAGTCGGGAAAATGTTTTCAACAGAATCTACTATCCAAAGCTTGTTTGGTTTCGTAACGACATGCGCGCCATGCGCATCGTGGAAATAAAATTCTATAGCGTGTCCACAGACGTTTCCATAAATTTCCCATAGACCTTTCTGTAGACTTTCTTGTGCTGCGCGTATATAATCCGAAGCGCAGTTGCTTCTATCTTTCCTTCGTCCTCTTTCTCTCTCTTTCATCGGACTATCAGACAGCGGATAAAAGCGCCGCTCCGTTTATATCTCCGCACGCGAATACGTATGCAAATACTAATAACGTTCGCGACATACGCATTCCGATATATTGCACGATGGAGTCGCGCAATATGCGTCCCGTGTCTCCTTAAAGACCCTTAGTCCAGATTGAAACAAACGCGAGCCTGGACTATGGCTGTTAGACACGAAAACGATGTCTCGCAGTGTTTTCCGTGTATACGACGTCAAATGTACTCGGGAATTCCCGTGGAAAAAAAAGGTCGACACGAGCGGACGGGTGTGTTCCGCACACGCGTGCGTACGAACCGATTAACGTTCCATTTAATCACTCGGTCAAAAATACAGACGGTTACGCTCGCACAACCGAAGGGCTAACCCGAACGGGCGCAAGTTAAATATTTAATTAGCTCCCGGGGACGCGCTTTCGTGCCGAGTACCCGCGCCCGATTATCCGAGTGTCCACTCAAGATAATGGCAGGAGCACGTGCGAAGCACGTGTAATTTATGGTACGAACTTCGCGTATTTATTTTAGCCGGTCGTAAAATTAACGGGATATTCGCGGGCTGGTAATTTTCCGGTGGCATATGTTTCCGTCCAACTTATCCTGACGGGTTTCCACCCCCGATCCGGACCAGATGACTCCTCCGATATATGCAATACGTTCCACTTTAATTATTATTTCACGCGACTGTGAAATCCCCTCTCCCCTGCCGTTTTAATTACCTGAGACCGTGAAGATCGAACGACGTCGGGAAAAGGGATCGATGTAGATTGTTACAAATTACAATTTCCATTGCGATTTTCTCGCACGGCAATCAACCGCGGCGAGGAACGAATAAAGCACTCGATAATCTCTGTCCGGAGACGCTCGTTTCTACAACTGTACCATCGAGCGAGCAGACAGCCGCGCGTGTTTCACAATGTTGTGTCACCAAATGTTTCATTAGAACTCGGGAAAGGGTTTCCAGGCGTACGCGATGTAGCTCAAGGGTAGTGGAGTTAATATTCGTAAACATCGCGAATTCGACGTCTCTCCCCTTCAACAAGCACAAGGGCCGGGGTATTTCGTCCGTCGAGGTTTGGCTACCAGGCACCCTCCGTTTGTTTTTTATGCGAAGGCAACTTCCTCTTTTTTTTCCCACTCTCCCCCCCCCCCTTTCTCCCCTCCCACTCTTCACTTCTCCCGACATGGAGATGCTCGTTCGCGCGCGTTTGCTTCGCGAAAGTTTTAACGAGGGCGTCCGGCATGAGAGAGCGAAGAGTCGTGTTTGTGAATGGACCGTATAATGGCCCGAAGCCAGTTCTACGGCATTCCCATAGGAATTCATTAACTTCGTGAAATGTTTTCCCTCCCTTCCCCCGCTCACCGAACCTCCCACCCGCCCTCCCTCCTCCGCGTGCTCGCTCTTTGCCGCGTCGCGCTCGCGGTGGCTTATGAATGTCGGCTACACGTTAATTATAATGTGTTTCCCTTTTGCAACTATTATATTTGCGGCGATATATGGAAAACGTTTATTAATGCGCCCGTAATCAACATACATCCGCGGAATTATTCAGCGCTATTTATCGTACATTAGTAAATATCAAAATAACGAAAATCGAAATATCTCGGGTTTAGAAATTATTTAACAACGGTAAAACGTGGGGCGTGGTGGGAAGGAATTTTATACGAGGCTGATTCCACGTTATTAAATCGGGCGGCGGGCAGAATTTCCAATTTCGCTCCAATTAATTTCGTTGATGACAGTGCAAATTCGTGAAATAATAATGAGGTCAAAATTGGCATTGATATTTAATAAATAATCCACTTGATACGTCCATCAATATTTTGATGACCCTTTATTTACGAGGCACGTTGTCTCGTCCTACGGACACTTCTCGATCGATATACGCTCGCTGTACAATTTTATTAAGCTGGCATTTACATGTCAACCCGCGCCTGTTGATATTGCGCATTCGCTGTCGACTTATCTCCCGCGAAACGCCGTAAAAAGCTTCCCCGGCGAGAGTGTACGCGATACAACGTTAACGGCCCAATTATGGGCCCCCGCTAAAAGGCAACGCGGATTGAGATTTGGCCGCGATAATAGCCGGCCGCGCCGTAATAACGATTACCAGCATGCAATTTGATAAATTACCCTAGGACGGCTAGGGTCGGCCAAGTTCATTCCAGTGCGCGAAAGTACCTCACCCGTTTCGGCCGTCCGGCGGTGTATACCGTATCGTAAAATAAATGGCCACGACGATAACGCGGAGATAAATCAAATTACGGACTCTATAATCAGAATTGTACGACTGAATCTGATTAATTTCAGAATCCCGGATAGCGTCGCTATGAAATTCAAAATAGCGTTTTGCAATTCCCCATTGTAACTTCTCCTGCCCCCCCCCCCCTTTCTCTCTCTCTCTCTCCCTCCGTCTCTTCGCCTTCTCTCGAATTTTCGATCGTACAAGCCATTTTCCGCCCTTATTCACATCAAAGATACAACGCCACGAGTATTTTCACAATTCTCGATCTTCAACGATATATCAAATGTTAGCGCAAAACGGAACGAATTCGCGTGCATGCATTGTGTAACACAATCCTATTAATTCTTTTAGCCGGTAGGGACGTATGTTTACGACATATGCAACGCCAATTCTAAAAAATCGCGATAATATTTTTAAATCTTTTTTATCTGTCAGCGGCACAGCTACAAATCATGAAAACCATATCAAGCATTTAAATAAATTTTGTTATTATTTTCTCCGCAATTCTTTTTTTTTTTGTTTAGCAAACATAATGGAAGTCGATCTATTCAATGACGATGACAAATAATGCTAATGCGGTTGTGCGCGCGTGAATATTTAAAAACCCGAGGAAATATATACGCGTACGTTTAATCAATCCGCATCCGCTCGGTGTACGAAAATCAAATCTCGAGGGACTCGAGTTCACGGACGCGTGCCTGCACGTCTGTTGGCGAAAGAATTAGTAGTATAAACCGATCTTTTTTCCCTCCTTCGCGCACGAGAGGAGAGATGCGGGGACGAGAAGCGAAAGGGACGGATCGATATTGCACGATCGCTCGTTACATCCTCGCACACGGGTAACGGCTGAATGTAAACGCGCGCCTCGACGGTCCTGAATATTCATTTAACTTTCCCCCCGGGGATATACCCGCCGATGGAGAACGGGTGTATATTCCGAAGATAAAAGAAAGACTCCCTCGTGAGAAAAAGGGAGAAGTTTGCGGGGGAAAAGCTACCTACCGCGTCACTATCGCGACGTCTTCTCGGTTCGAAAAGTGGCAGCATTAAAAAAAAAAAAAGAAAGGAGAAAGGGAGAAGGAAGGAGGGATCGCCGCGCGCAAAGGGATAATCCGGTGCATTATCATGGTTATTATGTATAAAACGCATTATAACAGAACGCGCCTCGTACAAACGCGACGCGTGTATAAAGTACGCCGAGTTTATCTGATTAGCGCATAAAATATATGGCGAGTTTATTGAATTAACATCGTATCGTAATGTATATATTATTTATGTTACGTATCTCACAGCGCGCCCCCGATCCCGCGTAGGACATTATATCGTATTACTATACGCGGGGAATGAATTTTATACAACTAATATTTGCTTTGAAAAACCCCGCTGTGTTTGCAATAATTTCGAGATTTTATCATAATGCAACTTGCTAATACAAATATTTCACTTTAATCTATAAAGAGATAATAAAATGTCTATCAGCTTCGCGGAATTAATAATACCGCCGAATTGCAGCTTCGGTGCGCGATAACGCGAGATTTTTAATAAAATTTCATTAAACCGAAATAACCGCTATTAAATTTTGACTGTAATGAATATACGTTCGGGGAATACAAATAGAGGGTGGGGGGAAAAGAAAGAGTAATTCTCTTGCGTTTTGTGCCCCGGTACGATTACGAGCGGAAAATTCATTTACGGCCGCAAAGGAAACGAATGATCGCGGGGGCGATCGGGAATTTACAGGTGACCGACGTGAAATACAATTCGAGATTGCCACGGCAATTGTCGGAAGACGAGCCGCGGCCGCGACAAAGCGGTGTGAAATATGTGGATCGCCTGATTGATCGTCTGGTTTCGCAGTCGTCGGCTGGCGAGAGCGAGAGGAGGGGGCCGGCAGAGGGTGTTAAACGACGTGGCGATTAGCACGTCCGTGGAAAACAGTTAAGGTCGATCGAGCGTGAAAGGGGAGACGGCTCGCTTTTTTGCTGGCCGATAAATGGCGGAAAGCATTCACGACCAATTACGGAATGGATACTTCTTCCTGCGGTCCGACCGGCCCGACCGGCGCGCCTTCCACTGCCGCGGGCCGGTCGGAGCGAAAGCAAACATTACTACTGTCGGCTTACAGTAGTAATGCCAACGATTCCCTGTGCGCGACCCCGGCCTACACGCCGCCGGCAATGCTAAATAAAAATCTCACACGTTGTACGTCACAATCGATGTAAATAACATTGTACGCATCTTGCTTTATTTACCTTTTTTCGTTTATTTTCGTTTTTCGTTATTATTTTAAATAAAAAGTCACGTAAGAGACGTGAAAATGCAAATGTTGCGTTAACATAAAGTATACGTTTGCGCGAACAAAGAAGAATGGTTTTACAGTCTTTTAAGATGTCGGAATACATGTACTTTGAAAGATAATTAAATAGTTAATAATTCCCCGTTCTTTTATTATTTGTACCTTATAGTTTTATACTTTTATTTTTAGACGCGAAGCTACGCCCGCGCTCCTTTATAATTTTACGAGCGCCATAACCAAGTCAATATTGATTTAATGAATGCCCGGGGAGAAAAATGCAATTTGATGAAAATAATAGAACCGCTATAACAGCTAGGTATAATGTCCCGGATAATTCGCAGACAAAGAGTTTCGTCTCGCTCGTAGACGGATTATCGAGGCGAGATTCCACTCGCTATACGTCACCGTATGTATTTTCAATGACGCAAAAAACCCCGGTTTGGATTACGATCGCGCATCGAGCACCCCGGCGGCGGCTTATTATTTTTGTTCGCGAGATGAAAGAAACGCGCGATGAAAAAACACGTTCGGAAATATTACCGCTTTTAATACGCGCTACATGCATTATGTGCTGGACGCGATTCGAATGGCGACGATTCATTCATCAATCGGAATCACAAGGGGTAGAGAACGACGAATATAATCCGACGTGGAAAGCCGACGGCTTTTCAAGACGTCCTGACTTTCATCGAGAGCTTTCATCAGATGTTGCGGAACGTACAATATACCAATTGTGGTGTGGTGTGTGTGTGTGTGTGTGGTGTGTGTGTGTGCAGAATTCAAATACAGTTATTTAAACAATATAAACAATGTAATAAATAAATGCGCAATTTAAATAAAATAAATGTAAATAAATAAAAACATAAATGCGCAATCTTTTTACCTATATAGATTGTTAGTATTGTAGCCACGACTACATGATAAAGCAATTTCATCGAACACAAAAAGAAAATTAAGGCCGTAAATGTCAAAACCGTAAATGACAAGATCACAAATAACTGCATAACAAAAATTATCATTCAAGTATATCTTGATATTACTATCACTGCAATGTTATAGATTATAAAACTACATCTATACTTAAATTACTTATAATATAAAAGATAACATTTGCTGAAACTTATCATTATGTGCAATCTCTAATGTGTTTAAGCGCGATCAATACGCTTCAGATAGCTCATCGAATTAGCGGATCAATTTATTTATCGCTTGTAATGTAATAGACGACAATGCCAAAGACAAAAACTATTGATCAGGGATTGAGCTGACTTATAGGAAACTGTCAAATCAATCCCGATTTTTATTTTGGATTTGTAAATTAATAATACAAAACGTTCAAGATCAGGCACGAAGGACAAATAAACATCGCGAGAATCGCTTAGAGCTTCTATGTTTTTGTACTGGCTTGTTTTTTTATAGCTATTACCCTCCTAATCTTCTGATCGAACTCCTTCATTTTATCTATTAACTGCGGCCATTGCCTGAATATTTGATAAATGTAATAACACAGATTTGACATTATCATCAAGATTAAAAACTTGTATATCTCTTTCAAGATTGAAAATGTTGTTAAAACTTTTGTAGAATTTCTTCAAATTGGTATAGTACGCCTAGATAGAAACACAAGACCAAATAAATGATCACTTGTGACACTCTTAGGAAATTTGCGCAGATGTGCAATGCCCACATTAAGGAGTCAAAAAGTACATGTTATTGGACGTAAGGTGTATTCTACTGAGGGCTTCCACTTATACATGGATTCTTTCCTCCATTTCCATATTTTGATAAAAGACTTGCTAAATAATTTCACGAACGAATATGATTGTTAATTATATTGAAGCTTCTCGAACCACTAACAATTTAGAGAAAACATATTAAAAAGCTTTCTTCAAAACATAAAGAATGAAAAGTAAAACACTGTGACAAGTGTATGAATTGTAAGCTCTCTCTGGCTTAATTGGAGAACGACGTGTTACTTATACAACATTAGATTGTATGCAGATGCTGTTCACACTAATAATTTTAATAAATTAAATGCATTTAATAAAAATTGATTAAGCTTGATATGTAAATAAAAAAAGTGGGTCAATGATGCGAGCCTAAAAAGATTAATGAATTATATTTTATTCTTAAAAGCATAGGTGCAGCATTATTACATTATTTAAAGAAATAAATTTTTAATATTACATTATTTTATACCGTGTGCCTATTAATAGTCCGTACATAAAAAAGAATAACAGTTTTCTAACACTTTTCCTCTGAAGAACCAACCATCTTTCCTGATTTCCGTTGAACAACAGTACATATATATTATAAGTTATACATTATATATAATACTTAAATAAATAAATTTAATTTATCTAAATAATCTTCCTTAATGTAAACCAGTAGATACACTGATATAGATCTATCCCTTATCTTATGAGCTAAAAATACATACGCTTTCTTACGTTTCTTCTTTCAAATCCAAGTATGAAAACAAAAGTTTTAATATTAAAAGTTTTACAACAATTTATAAATTTTTCTGACATTCTTCTTAATTATTAAATATTAACATTTAGAAAACTATTCGATAATTTGCAGTGCAAATTTAATGCAAAGAAACACAGCTTTAAAATTTAGACAAGCATTAGCTGATACCGCTAATAACTGCTCCCAATTTAGCTAATTCATAGAATCGAATAAGGACTGCTAGACAAGCCAGGATCATAAACTAAAAAAAAGTTTTATTTTATTTAATTGTATCGAGCAATATTATTTACATTATAATTCGGAAATAGCTAACTTTACTTAAATTTAAATGAATTAAATAAATTATATACTTACTTTAAGTATGTTAATTTAATAATGTTAAATGAAGTTATTAACTTCGAAGAAACTTGCAAGCTATACGACGATGCTGCAATTGAACAGAAAAGTCATTGATTTCGTTTCTGACACAGTCCAGGTTTTGACTCGACCATCTCGGTTCGGATATTGACGCAACAAATTTTCCATGGCGACGTAATTCAGATTGTTACACGAATAACATTTTGCTGGGTGCCTAAATCTTTCATTGGCAATCGTACCTCTAGATTAAATTGATTCCTTGTCTCATTTAGTGTATCGAGATTCACAGATTACATTTTAATAGAATCCCACATATAATTGTC